>NC_090270.1:311070574-311370574 GCF_040414725.1 Anabrus simplex
CACTGCGTTGGGCAGGACGTTGTTAAGAATTGCTTACAAAGGGGAAGCCAGTGGTTTTGTCGTTTTGTCTCGATTGCAGTGACTAAAACTCGGATAAACCAGCTGACCGATAAGTTACCCTAATGATAGCCTACAACGCACGTGAACGTTCAAAGAGAACAAGTGTTTAAGCAGACGTCACTTGTGCAAGACACCTGCTGTGTCAAGGTTACGCACACACCGCATTTGAATACCACGTTGCTATAGACTCGCCTTGCTGTATCGTGTTCACAGCCGACATTTGGAGAACTCTCTTGTGTTCTCATTTACGTGCTTGACTTCTACAGAAAGTAATGAAGAGCTACCATGCTTGTAGACAGTGCAGCGTGCTTCAAACATTACGTTGTAAAAATCCTCGACAATCTGAAGGGGACAGTGATGAATACAGGGCCTATTTAAAATTACAGGATTTTTCTTTTTGGATTCAGTTTCATGACGACCATCATAACAGAATGGCCTTTCTTTCTTTCTTTCTTTCTTTCTTTCTTTCTTTCTTTCTTTCTTAATCCGTTTACCCTCCAGGGTTGGTTTTTCTCTCGGACTCAGCGAAGGATCCCACCTCTACTCCCTCAAGTGCAGTTCCTGGAGCGTGAGACTTTGGGTCGTACGGAAAACTGCGGAGGAGGACCAGTACCTCGCCAAAGCGGCCTCACCTGCTATGCTGAACAGGGGCCTTGAGGTCGGATGGGAAGTTCGGAAGGGATAGACAAGGAAGGGGGAAGGAAGCTGTCGTGGCCTTAAGTTAGGTACCATCCAGGCATTTACCTGGAGGAGAATTGGGGAAACCACGAAGAACCACTTCGAGAATGGCTGAGGTGGGAATCGAACCCACCTCTACTCAGTTGACCTCCCGAGGCTAAGTGGAACCCGTTCCAGACCTCGTACCACTTTTCAAATTTCGTGGCAGAGCCGGGAATCAATCCGGGGAATCCTGGGGGGAAGGGGGGGGGGCGGCAGCTAATCAAACTAACAACAACACAGAGGCGGACTAACTGAATTTTAAGTCGCCTAATATCAAGTTCATCGGCTCCATATAAGTTTTAGCGTGTTGAGCAAGTCGGGTACACGGTTGGTGGACACATAGTCACGGCAGTTAACACTCGGGAGATGATGGGTTTGAACTCCGCTGCCAGTATCTCTGAAGAGATTTTTCTTGATTTCTCAACTTCACAACAGGATTGGCAAGGTAGCGGCCGTGGCCTTAAGTAAGGTACAGCCCCCGCATTTGCTTGGTGTGAAAATGGGTAACCACAGAAAACCATCTTCAGGGGTTCCAACGTTGGGATTCAACCCACCATCTCCCGAAAGCAAGCTCACAGCCACGCGACCCAAACAATGCAGCCTACTTACCTGGTAGGAAGTTAAATTACTACGATGCCAGCCTTCAGTAATTTCAAATGAGGTGCCATCTCATGTTCTAAATGCGTCAGTTCTTAGAATTTTAGTTACTTTAATTGTATCAGTTTGATGTACGATCGTAGATGTTAATCCTTAGTGTAAGAATAAATAAATAAATAAATAAATAAATAAATAAATAAATAAATAAATAAATAAATAAATGTCCGCCTCTGTGGTGTAGTGGTAGTGGTTAGTGTGATTAGCTGCCACTCCCGGAGGCCCGGGTTCGATTCCCGGCTCTGCCACGAAATTTGAAAAGTGGTACGAGGTCTAGAACGGGGTCCACTTAGCCTCGGGAGGTCAACTGAGTAGAGGTGGGTTCGATTCCCACCTCAGCCATTCTCGAAGTGGTTCTTCGTGGTTTCCCCAATTCTCCTCCAGGTAAATGCCTGGATGGTACCTCCGAGGGTGGCAGCTAATCACGCTAACCACTACACCACAGAGGCGGAGATCAAATCACTAAAAGACGAATAATAGCAGGCGAAGGCTTACCCTAGACCACAATACATTCTGTACTTTATAACCTTGACTACGCGGAGCAAAACAAGAACAATAAATAAAAACTAGAGAACCCGTGGGAGAAATCTCGCATGTTCATAAAATATGTGCTGGAGTAGCCCCCTGGTGAACTACTGGTGAACTAAGGAATACACAAATCAGTGCAATATTAGACAGCCTTAGCTACCTACTACTTAATGTAATCTTCGATCTTTTAACATTTGTGGTATCCACTTGAACGGAAGCAAATTGAAGTGCATTATTATGCTGACGCATGTTCCGGAAGTAATTTTTTATTTTACTTTCATTCATTAAGGGGTAATTTAAACGTATTATTATGACACAAGACAGGCGTCCCAGTGGCCAAATCGTGAAGTGGACAGCAATGATAGCACGTATTTTCTACAGCAACCAGCAACTATTTCCAAATCGCACACTTCGTACAATTTTTAAAACAAATTTTAAACAAATTATTGATATTTATGAAATGAGAGCGCAATTTGTCACGATCGGTTAGGCCTACTTGTGAGCGCCGTAAAAGGGATCTATACTACTGAAATAATATATATGATAAATAAACAAACAGTGGCTGCTTTTATTTATGATACTGTGCACTTCCTGATATTAAATAAAATATTTATTTACTTCTTCATCTTCTTCTCCTTAATCTGTTTAGCCTCCAGGGTTGGCTTTTCCCTCGGACTCAGCGAGGGATCCCACCTCTACCGCCTCAAGGGCAGTGTCCTGGAGCGAGAGACATTGGGTCGCTGGATACAACTGGGGAGAATGACCAGTACCTCGCCCAGGCGGCCTCACCTGCTATGGTGAACAGGGGCCTTGCGGGGGGATGGGAAGTTCGGAAGGGATAGACAAGGAAGGGGGAAGGAAGCGGCCGTGGCCTTATGTTAGGTACCATCCCGGCATTTGCGTGGAGGAGAAATGGGAAACCATGGAAAACCACTTCCAGGATGGCTGAGGTGGGAATCGAACCCACCTCTACTCATTTGACCTCCCGAGGCTGAGTGGACCCCGTTCCAGCCCTCGTACCATTTTTCAAATTTCGTGGCAGAGCCGGGAATCGAACCCGGGCCTCCGGGGGTGGCAGCTAATCACACTAACCACCACCACTACACCACAGAGGCGGACATTTATTTATTTATTTATTTATTTATTTATTTATTTATTTATTTATTTATTTAATGCTAGCGGTTTAACGTCACACTGACACGTTGAAGTTTTCCGGCAACGCAAGGGTAGGAAATTGCAAGGATTGGGAACGAAGCAGTTACTTCGTAGTTGATAGGATACGTGCCACTCTTTCATGATTTCAGTACAAGATATTAAAATACTAATGAATATCTTAGCAAGAGAGTCTCCGTGGCTCAGGCGGCAGCGCTCCGGCCTCTCATCGCTGGGTTCCATGCTTCAAATCCCGGGCACTCCATATGAGATTTGTGCTGGACAAAGTGGAGGCGGGACAGGTTTTTGTTCGGATACTCAGGTTTTCTCTGTCGTTTTTCATTCCAGCTACACTCTCTGATATCATTTCATCTATCAGTCATTAATAATTACGCCAGAGGAATTCGACAGGATTCGTCAGCTGAAACAATTTCTATCCTCGCCGCTACATGAAGGCATCATTCATCCCATTCCTAATCCGGTCGAATAACTGGAAACAGGCTGTGGATTTCATTTCATCTTAGCAAGAAGGCTACCTAAAGGGGCCCATTCACAGTCGAGCGGGTTGGCGAGCCCGTTCGTGACCTTGGTCGCACTGACCGGCTCGAAGGTGTATGGGGGGTTGTTGAGGGTTGGGCTCGAGGTTGGGTCCGTGTTGGCGGTTCGACTGCTAAACCAGCGAACCCGACCGGTTCGCCAACCCGTCAGTGTGTGTGTGGCCACTACCTGACCGGCTCACTGTGGTTTCGTCTGTAGCTTAATTTGGTTTCTGTGTGAGTTAATTAGGCCTACCTCAACTAACAATGACTTTTGAGAAGAATAAGCAGTTCCGGGAAGAATTTATTGAAATGTACCGGGCGAGTCCTGGAGCTTTCCCATCCTCGTGTCACGCAATGCCTTCCATGTGTTAGTGCGGCATTCGAACGCTAATAATAATAACAATAACAACAACAATAATAATAGTAATAGAAGAAGAAGAAGAAGAATCCATGGTCTCCCGATACTCTCGTACAAATATTATTAGCCTATAGACCATTGTGCTATGACATATATGACTCTCGCGCCTCTGCACTTAACTTGTTAATACTGTAAATAGGCTATGTATCATACATTACTACAGTAGTGGAATTTTCTGTATGTCATAAGTAGTACTGAAATAACATTTCCCAAACTAATCGCTTTCAAAAGAATATTATGTTTGTTTTATAAAAACTATCTTATAATACATCACAATCAAAATTGTGTAGGCCCACTTACGTGCAAATATTCGAAGATTGCCCAACACGTCTCAGGAATGATTTTTCCAAGTAGCTGAGGAGATATTACACTGCTAAATTTCAGGTCTTCATAACTTTTCCCTGTCGCTAGAAATCGCAATGACCGAGCTCGATAGCTGCAGTCGCTTAAGTGCGGCCAGTATCCAGTATTCGGGAGATAGTAGGTTCGAACCCCACTGTCGGCAGCCCTGAAGATGGTTTTCCGTGGTTTCCCATTTTCACACCAGGCAAATGCTGGGGCTGTACGTTATTTAAGGCCACGGCCGCTTCCTTCCCACTCCCAGCCCTTCCCTGTCCCACCGTCGCCATAAGACCTATCTGTGTCGGTGCGACGTAAAGCAAAAAAAAAAAAAATCGCAATGTTACAATTAACCTCTCTTCAGCACAGATGGTATCTCTCATGTGTGTCTCCTGTTTCTCTATGTTTGGCCGAATCCAACAATTTTTCGCAAAAAACTGTCGCTATCCACACGCAGAAAGTTCTTATAATCTGCAGGTTCGTGTACGCACAGAATTCTTAATAGGCTAACGTGTGAAAATCCTAGTTTATCTCTCAACCATTCCTTCATTCACACACGTTTCTTCTTCTTTACTTCATCATTGCACAAATTCTGCAACAGCTACAGCCACTTTGGAATGTTTTCGTTGGGCCATAACAAAAACTTTTTTTGCTAGTGGTTTTACGTCGCACCGACACAGATAGGTCTTATGGCGACGATGGGATATGAAAGGCCTAGGAGTTGGAAGGAAGCGGCCGTGGCCTTAATTAAGGTACAGTCCCAGAATTTGTCTCGTGTGAAAATGGAAAACCAAGGGAAAACCATCTTCAGGGCTGCCAACAGTGTGATTCGAACCCACTTTCTCTATAACAAAAACTAGGCAATGCACGTACTATTTGCAATACAGACTGGCGGGGACTGGTCCGCCAACGGGTTCGCCAGTGTATGGTCACCGTCGAGCCAGTCGGGTTCGGGGTGTGGATTTTATACATGGACGGGCTCGCCAACCGGCTCGACTGTGAATGGGCCCCTTAAGATCGCAATTATAAGAGAGCGCTTATACCACGGAACAAGGTATCTAGAAATTGACTGGTTCTTCCATACGAAAGGTTTTTCGGTATCTTATGTCACGCAGCGATAGCATTCGGGAGATGGCGGAGTCGAATACCACTTGAACAACCTCCTACCGAGCGAGTTGGCCGTGCGGTTAGGGGCACGCAACTGTGAGCTGCATCCGGGAGATCGCTACTGTCGGCAACCTTAAAATGGATTTCCGTGGTTTCGTCATTTTTATAGCAGGATAATGCTGAGGTCTTCCTTTATTAAGGCCACGGCCACTTCCTTCCCACTCCTAGCCCTTTCCTATCCCGTCGTCGCCGTAAGGACTACCTGTGTCGGTGCGACGTAAAACAAATTGTTAAAAGAAACTCCGAGAATTTGTCGGTGGATTTCGGATAAAGAAAGTATAAATAATAATAATAATAATAATAATAATAATAATAATAATAATAATAATAATAATAATAATAATAATAATAATAATGTTAGTTGCTTCACGTTCCATAACTACTCTTACGGTTTTCGGAGACGCCGAGGTGTCGGAATTTAGTCCCGGAGGAGATCTTTTACGTGCCAGTAAATCTTCCGACAGGAGGCTGACGTATTTGAGCTCCTTCAAATACCACCGGACTGAGCCAGGATCGAACCAGACAAGTTGGAGTCAGAAGGCCAGCGCCTCAATCGTCTGAGCCATTGAAATGAAATTGCGTATGGCTTTTAGTGCCGGGAGTGTCCGAGGACAAGTTCGGCTCGCCAGATGCAGGTCTTTTGATTCGACTCCCGTAGGCGACCTGCGCGTCGTGATGAGGATGAAATGATGCTGAAGACGACACATATACCCACCCCCGTGCCACCGAAATTAACCAATTAAGGTTAAAATTCCTGACCCTGCCGGGAATCGAACTCGGGACCCCTGTGGCACGCTAACCATTTAGCCATGGAGCCGTACGTCTGAGCCATTTAGCCCGGCGGTGGATTTCGGGTTCACCCTGTATACTTGCGTGCCCATGGAAGGACACCAAACGGCCTTTAAAGATATGCTGTATAAATATAAATTCTGGGTGAGCAGGGGCCAGGAAATGCACCCGCACGTCACTAGGCGTTGTGGGAACCGCATGGTAAGTAGTTTATTTAAAACAATGGGTGAGGAATGACTGCTATATTTTAAAACTAAGGTCACTGAGGTCATTGTCACCCATCTAGTGTTGGCTAACGACGCTAAATAACTCTTCTTCTTTGACAAAACAATTGAAGAAGCGTTCAGTAATACATATAAGGTGATGGTTACTGTCCACTTTCGATACACAACCTGTTGCTGAAGTTACGAACTTCAAATACATCATTCGTAAGTCTCTGCCAGTCACAGAGGGAATACAGCAGTACGTGTCGAATCGTTGAGACCAAGGGTTTGATATCAGCCCAATTCAATCTCTAACAATTCATGCTCGCGTGTAAGAAAAACCTGTCAGAGTGTTCGATAATGCAGCTAGTTATCTAGGGCTACTAAAAGCCTGAGAAAGCTCTAACGTCGATAGTGGCACATAAATAAGTGTCCGTAAAACATTTCCTGAATATGCATTATTATTATTATTATTATTATTATTATTATTGTACCGGAATGTACACCCGCCCCGTTCATTCAACTAAACCGTCTTGGAGAATGCCATCTACAAACTAAAATGCGCAACAACTAATAAAAGAAGTTTGGACATTTCCCTACAGATGTCTGTACTATAAATTTATGTTAAGCGTCTGGTGTGAGGATTGACTACTAAAATAATAAAGTAATTTAGTATTCCTAGGTTTTCTAAACTCAGTTGATTATTCTTTGTTTTTGGTGTGTTAAAATTTACAACACTTTATATCTCTTCCCACCAACTTAAGATGTTGGCCAATAGAAAATTTCGTATATTTATTTTCCTACCAATCAAACTTCTCTGGTATTTATTTGTTCATCCAATAAGAACTGGGAGTTTGTCGGGCATCAGCCCAGGGCTTTCTGGAACTTTCCCCTTAATTATAAAAGCTGACACATTTACGGACCAGGTTGTCTTATTCATCGCTCCAGCCTAGTCTGTTTATTTGTAAAGGGAGGCGAGGGTGCCTCGTCCATCGTTGAGAAGTCCATCAGCTCAAGGTAATGGCAGTTCTGGTTTAGCTAGCTCGAGAGGAAGGTTTCGAATCTTTAATAATGTAACTCTAATTTCCTAAAATCTACGCTTCAACTTTAAATGTAAATTTCAAACTTCTAATGTAAATTTCAGACAAGCCAAAGAAACTTAATCGTAATCTGGGAATAGAGAGTGAGCGACCTCTCGTGTTCCCTATCAACTTGATTTTGAGGTGACTATTATTTGGTAACATTTTTCAATTTGTAATCTTTGTAAATTAAATATTTTCTCCATCTAGACTCCTCAGTAGTATAGGCTTAGCCTCTGTAACTTAGGGCCATAAGCCCAAATAGGGTTTTCAGCTTTTCATTTCAAATTTCAAGGAGTGCAAGTGTCCGCCGCCACACAATTTTGATTTTTGGGCCAGTAACTTTAAGCTATTGTTTTTCAGATTTGCCCAGTAGAATGGGTATTCAATACCCCAGTGAAATCCTATTTCATTCCTTTTATGTAAAGATGTTAGACTGTTGAGCATATTGCTTGAATTTGTAAAATGTAGGCTGTGCCTTAAATAGGCTTGGAAATTTCTGGAAACAGATTCCTTAGTGTAAAATTGTTTATAGATCAATGGCGCTCTTACTGTTAATGTAATGGTTGAATGGTGCCTTTGGAAGGCTGTAATGTCATGAGGTCCGGGGAATAGTCTCCTAGGTACACTTGTAGAACAAAGATGTTCTTACTATGGTGTAAAAGAAATTGGCAGATCCGTCTCCTTGATTATGGAGTGAATAGAGCAGTAGTGCTCAAGTCACATTTGTAAATTGGAAGCTTTAAGCTCAGATTGTTAATTGGCAATTTGTTGATTATTCTGATTTTTCCTACATTGTACCTAATCTAACGAGCTAGTTCTGTACTTGACATTTTGTTTTCGCTAAGCGAATTGTTTGTTAAAATTTAACATCTGAAAATAAACCAAAAATAGCAGAGAAACAAATATAGCTCTAATTTTAAAGTTTTAAATTAATCTTCTAATTGTCTTACATCGACCCAATCATGCCCGCACCTTCTTTCACCTCTCCACTCCACGAAAACAAGGTAACAATAATAATAATTATTATTATTTTCTTTTCCTCCTTCGTTCCGGCCAGCTATGGACCGCGCTATTGCAACCCTTTTCTGTCTCTAGCTTTAACACTCGCCCAGTACTCCCGCATTCTTCGTCGCTGGGCTTCCCTCCGTTCTTCAGTCCACGTCTTGCCTGCCTTCATTTTAGTTTTTGTTCGAAATCTCAAAACTCAAACTCAACTTTCGATAACTCCTCACTTCAATTTTCTTCTTTTAAGAGCCACGTTGCAAGATGCCATCACGGAAGATCTCTAATTCTTGTAAGTACCTTTCCATCTCTGTGAACCAGGCCCCTTTAGTTTTTCTCCTATATTTTCTATTTTACTTTACTGGGCCCAATATCTTCCTCAGAATCCTCCTTATTAATATTCTTTATTTGATTCTTTCTTAATCTGTTTACCCTCCAGGATTGATGTTTCCCACGGACTCAGCGAGGGATCTGACCTGTACCGCCTCGAGGGCAGTGCCCTGGAGCGTGAGATTTTTGGTCGGAGTGATACGACTGGGGAGAAAGACCAGTAACTCACCCAGGTGGCCTCACCTGTTATGCTGAACAGGGGCCTTGTGGGGGATGGGAAGATTGGAAGGGATAGACAAGGAAGAGGGAAGGAAGAGGCCGTGGCCTGAAGTTAGGTACCATCACGACATTTCCCTGGAGGAAAACCACTTCGAAGATGACTGAGGTGGAATCGAACCCACCTCTACTCAGTTGACTTCCCGAGGCTAAGGGGACCCCGTTCCAGCCCTGGTATCAGTTTCTAAATTTCGTGGCAGAGCCGGGAATCGAAAACGGTCCTCCGGAAGTGGCAGCTAATCACGCCACCACTACACCACAGAGGCGGACATTATTGTTATTATTATTATTATTATTATTATTATTATTATTATTATTATTATTATTATTATTATATCAATGCGATGAATTAGTAGCAAAATTAATGGGTAGAAAGCACAAAAGACGTCGAGAACGACACTTTCTCACCATCTTTTGAAGTAGAAAACTATATCTACAACGCTCAGTGCATCCACGTGAAATCAGCTTGATTTCACTGTGTCTGTTTTGCAGCCCCTTTCAAAGCATTCAGACCTATCTCAAATCTACTACAGAGCCAGAAATCGAACTCTAACCAACCGCGCAGTAAACTACAATGTCAATTACTTGACCACAGAGGATATTGAGTAGTCCATAAGGACCCGTTTCTGACCATCATATTGAAGACTAAAACTTAGGCAGCGCCAAAAATTCGAACCAGGAGCCATGCAGGTAGGAGACAATATCAGCAACTACTAACCTGGGATGAGGATTATTAGTCATCGCATATTACCTGTTATATAATAGAATAAAAATCACAGTGATTTCATTGATAATATTTCCTTTACGGAGTCTAGCAAATCCGTGTTGTATAACATGGTAGCAGACCTCTAGAGATAACATGTAACTTACTGTTGATCAGTCGCGTCAACGCGTAATAGATAACAATCAAGCATAAGCAGTAGGGCCCTTTCACACGATCCACTGCTTTCCACGCCACTCCACTCCACTCCACTCTACCAGAGGTGTAGAAAAAGCCCGGTAGCATTCACACGAGACACTTCGTGTGGCGCAACTTCCCTCCATTCTCGTCAACAGCAGGCTGCTGTCAACCGTCCTAAGGGCCCTTTCACACGGTCCACTTGCTTTCCACGCCACGCCACACCACTCCACTCCACTTCTCAGACACTTGCTGTCCACTTCCGTCAACTTGCCGGCAACTTTTCGTCCCCACCACATATTTGCGTCTCGGTTTGAATCTGGTCCATGGACGCGCACGTTATCCTTGGGATTTTTATTCTTACGAAAAGAAGGTTGAGGTGAAAGGTCAATACTAAGGTTCATTGGGTCCATCCATTGAATTCATATCACCTAGAACGAGCTCGTCGTTCTTCTAGATGAACGTACCAGTGATCTAAAAATGTTCCTTAATTACTTTCGTATGAGTGGGAATTAGTTTGAATTGTTGTCAATCCTTGATCACTGGTACGTTCATCTAGAGAACGATAATAATAATAATGCTATTTGCTTTACGTCCCACTAACTACAAGTTTAAGGTCTTCGGAGACGCCGAGGTGCCGGAATTTAGTCCCGCAGGAGTTCTTTTACGTGCCAGTAAATCTACCGACACGGGGCTGTCGTATTTGAGCACCTTCAAATACCACCGGACTGAGCCAGGATCGAACCTGCCAAGTTGGGGTTAGAAGGCCAGCGCCTTAACCGTCTGAGCCACTCAGCCCGGCTAGAGAACGATGAGCTCCTCGTTCTAGGTGATATGAATTCAATGGATGGACCCAATGAACCTTAGTACTCTTTTTTCACCTCAACCTTCTTTCGTAAGAATATACATCCCAAGGATAACGTTCGCGTCCATGGACCAGATTCAAACCGAGACGCAAAATATGTGGTGGGGACCAGAAGTTGCCGGCAAGTGGACGGAAGTGGACAGCCAGTGTCTGAAAAGTGGCGTGGCGTGGCGTGGCGTGGAATGCAAGTACTTCTCAGACACTTGCTGTCCACTTCCGTCAACTTGCCGGCAACTTCTAGTCCCCACCATATATTTTGCGTCTCAGTTTGAATTTGGTCCATGGACGCGCACGTTATCCTTGGGATTTTTATTCTTACGAAAAGAAGGTTGAGGTGAAAGAAGAGTACTAAGATTCATTGGGTCCATCCATTGAATTCATATCACCTAGAACGAGGAGCTCATCGTTCTTCTAGATGAACGTACCAGTGATCTAAAAATGTTCCTTAAGTACTTTCGTATGAGTGGGAATTAGTTTGAATTGTTGTCAATCCTTGAAGCAAGTTTACAGCGTCAGGACACCAATATGAGAAAATGTATTCCGCCGATATTTTGAAACAAAAGCTTCAAACTTGGGACGCACACAATGTTGACCGTTTGAACGACTAACTTTGTGAGCTACCAGTATGGCCTTGCTAACTACACCTACCTTCTGTAAATAAAACACTGGTAGTTCTCACGAATAAGATTGTTTTCTTTTACAAGTTGCTGTACGTCGCACCGACACAGATAGGTCTTATGGCGACGATCGGACAGGAAAGGTCTAGAAGTGGGAAGGAAGCGGCCGTGGCCTTAATTAAGGTACAGTCCCAGCATTTGCCTGGTGTGAAAATGGGAATCCACGGAAAACTGTCTTCAGGGCGGCCGACAGTTGGGTTCGAACCCACTATCTCCCGAATACTGGATAATGGCCACACATAAGCGACTGCAGCTATCGTGTTCGGTCCATATAAGAAAATGTTATCATGTAATTTAATTGGAAGCAATTCCTTTGAAATAAAGACTGCTAAAAAAACCTTGATTAATTTTTTTTCAATGACCCATGTTTTTGTAGTATCGAATAAATAGTTAGTATATAACACATATAGCCTATTACTGTAGTTATCAATTTCTCTCTCTTTGGAGTTGTCCAGTGCGACAAAAAGTGGAATCACTTCTTGGTAAACTTCATTCCACATTTGAAGCCTTTTATTTTATTTGAATAGTCTGTCGTTCGTTAATCCCAATGACAAGGCCGATTTTGTATTTCTATTATTAACTTTTCAGTATCTATGAATGGAACCGACATTTTGAAACAAAATCTTCGAATTTGTAGCTCATATTATGTTGACCGTCTGAACGAGCTAATTTGATTCAGGGAGCTTCCGGTCGCCCAGAGTGGAAGACACTTCAGGCCGTTTGACAGCAGCCTGCTGTTGACGAGAGTGGACGGAGGTTGCGCCACACGAAGTGTCTCGTGTGAATGCTACCGCGCTTTCTCTACACCTCTGGTGGAGTGGAGTGGAGTGGAGTGGCGTGGAGTGGAAAACAGTGGATCGTGTTAAAGGGCCCTAATAGTTCGTATCTTGAGTTGTTCGGGAATCGAACCCGGACCTCCGGGGTTGGCAGCTAATCACACTAACCACTACATCACAGAGGCGGACATCATTATTTTCAAAAGGTAAAATGTCCAGAAGAACAATAAACGATAAAATTTTATCTGAAAAAGGAAACCACTTTTCCCTTTGCGAAAATTAAATTATCACATAAATATGTCTCCTAGTCATGGCCATTCATCAACGGCTGCTAATTTCAGAGGCAACCAGCCGTAAGACATAGCCTGCACGGTTGCTAGGTAACATTATCTGACCATTCATCCATCCATATCTTACATCACTGCCTGCACGGTTGCTATTGTTACACTTCCATCACACATTTTGTCGCGTCGTGTTACATAAATGTTTGGATGACCGCGAGCCATGTTGTTGTTTGAGTCATCAGTCCATAGACTAGTTTGGTGCAGCCCTCCATGCCACCCTATCCTGTGCTAACCTTACCTTTTCATTTCTACGTAACTACTGCACCGTACATGTGCTCTAATCTGCTTTGTCTACCCCTACCATCCTTACAACCTTCACTTCCCTCAAAAATCGACTGAACAAGTCCTGGGTGAGTTGTGACCCATCATCCTATCTCTTCTTCTCGTCAAATTCAGCCAAATCAATCTCCCCTCACCAATTCGATGCAGTATCTCTACAGCCGGGATTCCATCTATCCATCTTACTTTAAGCATTCTTCTGCAACACCACATTTCAAAAGCTTCTACTCTCTTCCTTTCTGTGCTAGTTATTGTCCACGTTTCACTTCCAAACAACGCCATGCTCCAGTCCTATTCATTTCCTTTTTATCGTCCAACGCTACTGCGAGGAGGAAGCATCATTCTTCAAACGGAAGGACGTTCGTGACCTCGCCAACACTGAGCATAAGCTCAGTGAAAATGGCCAAGCCAAGTGAAATGTCAGTTTTAAAGTGTTGGCTAAGACATTCGCTGCAAATTCGAGTAGGTGTTGAGGTGCTTTAGAATGTTAGTTTCGTTTAAGCTATAAAATTGTCTTTAAATGAAGCTGTAGATTGTGCTATTGTTAACGGCTTGTCACTAAACGATAAGATCCAACGCAGGTGGTTGCCTACCATAGGTGTCTAACTGTTCTTCTTTCCTCACAACAATGCTGTTCGTTACATTCAACTCTCTTAAGTGTCTTTCTCGGTGGATCAGAGAGAGAGTAATATAAATTTCACGGTTTTGATCCTGGCTGAAGTAGGTCTACTATAGGACGGTCAAAAACTTCCTACTTCATGTCATTGTTACTGGTATATCTCTGGTGGAACACGCATTGTCACCCGAAGAAATGAACTTAACTTGGACATTGGAGCCATTCACGCGAATCCTCCTTTCTTTACCAGAGAGCAGCACAATCGCTACGACGAAATTGCTGGGCAGACCGCCTGGTGTTTACTGCAACCCTTTTACTCGGGCCATATAATAATAATAATAACAATAATAATCATAATAATAATAATAATAATAAATATTTATATTTATATTTATTTATTTATTTAAGTTACGTTGGACATTGGTGAATTTGGGCTTTGTGGAATTCCTGAAAATCGCTCTATTCTCTCGAATACGTTATCGAATACGTTATCGACAAATTTAAAACCATTTATATTCCGTAAGTCACTTATTTTAAAAACAGAAATATATTTCATATTTCTTCGCACCAGAATTTAAGTAAATATTGATTATTTGAATTATTTTTTGCTGTATACGTGTAAAGTCTACTAAGACGTATTGAACCCTTGAACTTACCCTTCCATCGTTGGTCGGCCACGGCTGCTACAGTAGAACAATTTAGAACTCTTAAATCCTGGGTCGTTGCGGGAATAAATTCGGTCACGATCTTAACCAAACGATGGGGTTCAGAAGAGAGCCTAACTACTTGAAATGAGGAGCAAAACGTGCTTACTAACTTTTATTAAATTGAAGGAGCACGATAACATCATTAATTTAATATGCATTCTTGCAAATTAAAAAAATTATAAATTATTGATTTTTGAATGTTCCAAACACAGTCACATTACATACCGTCACTTTGTTTCTTACAATGTCGAAGAGTTGCTTCGGAGAAGCTAATATGTTAGTGGACAGCGAAACTGAAAAACTGAAAAAGGGAAGACCTGAAAACCGGGCACCTATTATTCCAAACGAGAACTGAGAGTTAATCCACACGATCCGTGGAAAATCTGACTTTCAACAAGTAGAACGCCTGATTTTCTCTCAATTAAGGTTATCCACCAGTCGAATACCCTTAACGGATACGGAACACCCGCCGAATGGACCCTTAATCGAACCAAACTGACTATCAGTTGCTTTGGATAGGTTGCGAAATATTATGGGAAAGCATGGTGTTCACTACAAGTTAACAGCATCATTCACAATTGAAATAACATCCCACCATGTATTTGTCATTCATGACACCCTTAAGTGATAAGGTAATCCCGATGCTAAATGTGCATCACCCCAAACAGCTGTTCGGAAGGAACCAACAACAATATGATCCGTGAGGATCTTACGTTATGTCGTTCTAAAGGAACAAAACTGCGAAATGCAGGAAACAATTTACTACTCATGCATTTAGAAGAAATGCCAAACACTGAAGATAATTAAAAAGTGGAAAGTCACTTAAAAAATATTATTATCGAACCGATTTTCAGGTTAGAAATGGGTTTGTTATGCTTAATAAAATAACCAGTCCACGCTAAAATTTACTACAACTTTAAGGAATTCTTTCCCTTGAAAAACAATGCTACCAGTACAGATCTCTCTATTTACTGTCTGTCCCAACACACTACTTGTAAAGTGATTACTTACTTACTTTAACTATGAATAAAATGAAAGTACGACAAGGTTGAAAATAAAATAAAATACTGGCTGACGAATCGAAACCGCATTCGCAACTCAAGTCTCACACTAATACACTGAGTGTCAATATGCACACTATCAAACGAGAACGGACGTTAAAACGAGAAAACAATGAAGTCCGTAAAAATAAATCAACATCTCGAAGTCATAAAGCTTAACACGCACGGAGAATCACAGTAAAAATATTAAATCTCCATCAGGTCGATATCCAACACTTGGACAACCCTCACGCGTCAACAGCTGCCCCGTTATCTCAATGGAGAGCTACGCATTGACCCTCTTCATAAAATCATATCGTACTGTAACTGCTACCTTCATCCAGGCCGCTTCAACAAAAAAAAACAAAAGAAACATCTAAACTGAGACTTGAGTGTGTACAGCTACCATCCCAGACCTATCGTCGGGCTCACTTGAAATCTGTACACCCTAACACTAATCATTATGTACATGATGCCTTCCAAATTCTATCGTCGGGCGTGACCTAGGACGTCTCATCAACAGTGACTCCAAGAATAACATGTGACGTCCTAAATCTATCGTCGGGCGTCAAAGTGGGTCGTACTACGCCTCCCTTAACATATCAGGCGAACTAGCAATTTCAAACACCTCCGACATTTAATACAAAATCTGGTCAGACAAATACCACACGATCGGAACCACGTCTTTTACTATCAAATGAATGCAAGTCGAAAAAAAAATACAGTAAGTCTCTACCATTACAATACGTGAGCTCAAAAATAAATATACGTGACGAACGATTCTCCACCTCGAACACAATCTCAGCCTGTGCACTGAAGTGTTAGGGAAGCAAATGAAAATTCCAACACACGTTTACAATTTAGTGGATGCCTTCAAAATAATAATCATCACTACCGCATTCGAAATTCTCAAATCGCCTATCATCAATTCCAACTATTTTATCAATGACCTCTCCAGTGAACAAATTCAGTACAACCCAACCATGGGTCCAAAGTGCTCTTTGATCCTTGAGGTCGCTCATTATCTTATTATCCATACGGGCTTTACGTAACAAGAATTACTGGATGTTTACTACCAAGACTTTAACATTTACTAAAGTCGTTTTCACTTGGAATCTTTCTATAAATTTACGATGCTCCACACCATAGTCGTCTCAAATTCGGATTGATTGCGGAAAACAATACAGCCTGCCTCAACACAGCCTGTTTCCTAAATACTTCCTCTTTAAAAATATAGCTTGTCTCAAACTCCTTCTCCTCGCTTTATTCCAGCGGTATCACTTCATCCATCTCTCTCATCTCCACATACATATAAATCCGTCGCTCTCAATCCCTTTTCCTTCAAGACCCTTTTTCATACTTCGATCCCCTGGTGAAAACGACAACCATTATTAAACACATCTCTTACTTTACTATTATTACGACTTTCGAACCTCGAGAGTCCAAGAGCACCCAGCGACTTTTCGTATCATTGATATACACGATGTCTCAAAATTTCCTTCCCATTAATGACTGTGACTCTAACAAATTTCACCGAAATCATCTAAATATGCCTGCGATCCTTGTAAAAATATAGTGGTTACATGCACTTTAACATAGAAAAATTTCCTTATCCCGCGGTAGACATTATTATTATCATTATTATTATTATTATTATTATTATTATTATTATTATTATTATTATTATCGACCAACATTTCTGAATTCAACTGACATCTGAGATTAAGATATTCGCCACGACAAATTTACACTTATAACTTTCCAAAAATCCACGCTTGGGATGATATCTCATCGAACATTTAACACCAAAATTTTAAGCGTCGCATTTTACCGTTCTTGACATGAACTTTACACACTGAAATTTTCACACGCTGCCCAAAAATTACAACACCTTTCGCCTGATAGTTACGAATATCAACCCGACAATCATCTGGAAAAGTTTGTTGGGACAGAACAATAACTAACTACAACATAATATAAAATAGACAGACCTGCACAATGGTGACATTCCCAGCATTCTGGTTACATCATCACCAGCTGACCTCGGGCTTAGCCGCTCATTTTCACAGATAACATTTTCATTTCCAAAATCTCACTCATACAAACACTACCCTTCACACACACGATATTAAAATTACCATATAAATCAGGCACTTTCCCTGTAATTTGCACCACGAACTTCCCTCGCTCTGCAGTCGACTACAACTGTCTGATGCGTTCCCAGCGTGGTTTCTCTCCGTTGCTTCAATAAAAACAGGTGTTCAGCAGATAAGGGAGCAGAACTACTCTGAATAGCTTCCCCCAAAAAAACCTCTTCACTTTCAAGCGTACATGAGATTATATAAATAAAACTTGCTGTGTATATTTCAACCAGCCTACACTTTCCTAGTTTGTCGGCAAACGTTCAGAACTTTTCCAATCACTTTCTCTTCTTAACCAAGTATATGGACCTTAGCCACGGACATGTATTTAATTATTTGTCGGTCAATCTGGCGCGAAATTCTAATGACGACGGGCACAAGCTCCCGCGGCTTCAAGTTCCAGATCGACACTCAAAAATCTACGGTGGGGGGTTTCTTTTATAATCTCAGAAGGGACGCTATCCCCTCTATGAGGCTTGATTGTGTAATCTGCCAATTTTGCGTCTAATAGACGGATTTTGATGAGACTTGTCCCAGAACTCCGGACAGACTTGCACTTATGTTAGACGTTAATTTTATAAATTTTCTACGCTCATAACCGGGGAAATAAATTATTTCTGCCCGTGCGTTTCGCGCGTTTTCTTCCTCCCCTGACCTTGGCACGTGTAGCTGGTTCGCTGATCTCACTCTAACCTGCACTTAGGCTTAACTACATTTATGTTTTTCCCTGGTGTGTCTGTCTTCACGGAGGGTGTACGAATAATTTTGCTTATTTATTTCTTCATTTACTATATTGCCAAAATCCCTCGTTGTATAGAATTCCATGAATTTAAAGAATTGTCGGGCACTCGAGTTCCACCGATGTGTCCCGGCAATTCACGAGCTTGCCGTGAGTTAGAACCTTCCCACGCGACATCGAGGCTCTTAGGAGCGCAACATAGCTACCTTCAAACATAAAAGTACTTTCTTAATACCAAATAAATATTGGAGAAAAAAAATATTTTTCTCACCGTAGAATTATGGGTTCAGTATCAAACTACACCTCAAATGACGTGCTACAACGCCGAAGTCCACAGTTACGTTAATTGTTTGCCGTGTGGCACGGTGATTTTAGTACCTCAAGATATTGACACCATTGCGTCACTGATGACGTCGTGCCAAATTCAGACGCTTGTTCCTAGATACATTGACCCTTACTCTTTAAAATGAGACATTGACCTCTCGTCGCACATGTTTTCTAGAAATTTCGATCCCAAAACTTCAACGTTTCCCGTGACGATCATCGACCCAGGAATTGTTCCGAAACCTAGACAAATTCCATTTCAAAACTGACTTTTCAGTTTCTTGATGCGTACTCCTCGACTATGACAGATACGTCATTCAGTTATCTGACGACAGTGACACATTAGACGAAGTGTTTGCAGAGAGCTTTCGATTTAGATCATGGTGAAAACACAGCTACTGTGATTGAAATATTTACACAATAATCTCGTAATATCTAGAGATAACATTTGCCATGCTTAGCGTTATCTGAGTAACGTAACACTCTTCTTATTATCTTCGACGAGAAAATAAACTCTTCACTCTTGATTTGGGAGAAAGGATGAGTTATGTCGAAGTCGCAAGGACTGAAATCAGAAGAATGTGGGGGTTATTAGAACATTTCCCAGCCTTAGCTATTGAACGAACTCGTATTGTCGTGCAGAGTGGTGGATGGATTATGCATGAAGTCTCCCTGCCACTTCGACCTAGATGAAGTAACTACTGCGTGGGATTCGTTTCCGAACAGTTGAAGACGTTCTACAAGGAATCGGACATTATTTTCGCAGCATCCAAAGATTAGACAATGCCGAAAATTTACAAAGGCTTTCGGGTCATTGGGAGTACGTTATGCGCATAGCTAGTGGCTACATCAAAGACCTGTAAATCCAACAACATTATATTTATGCTATGTATCTAGAAAATAGTCCGCCTCTGTGGTGTAGTGGTTAGCGTGATTAGCTGCCACCCCCGGAGGCCCGGGTTCGATTCCCGGCTTTGCCACGAAATTTGAAAAGTGGTACGAGGGCTGGAACGGGGTCCACTCAGCCTCGGGAGGTCAAGTGAGTAGAGGTGGGTTCGATTCCCACCTCAGCCATCCTGGAAGTGGTTTTCCGTGGTTTCCCACTTCTCCTCCAGGCGAATGCCGGGATGGTACCTAACTTAAGGCCACGGCCGCTTCCTTCCCTCTTCCTTTCCTATCCCTTCCAAACTTCCCATCCCTCCACAAGGCCCCTGTTCAGCATAGCAGGTGAGGCCGCCTGGGCGAGGTACTGGTCATTCTCCCCAGTTGTATCCCCCGACCAAGAGTCTGAAGCTCCAGGACACTGCCCTTGAGGCGGTAGAGGTGGGATCCCTCGCTAAGTCCGAGGGAAAAACCGAACCTGGAGGGTAAACAGATGATGATGATGATGATCTAGAAAATAAACAGTTGCCACTGCTAAAAGATCAATTTATGTATTGTTCTAATAATAATAATAATAATAATAATAATAATAATAATAATAATAATAATAATAATCATAACAATAATAACAATCGTATGGCGTCAGCTACTGTGTGCAGACATTTTTAAATTGACACCGTCTGGCTATCTTCTTGAAAATATCGATATTCCCTTTTACTCTAGGCCTACTAGAGGGCAGAGTGAACAGAATCTCTCTTGGGCGTCTATGGCTGAGCCTTTTAATTAATTTTGTCGGGTAAACAACAAATGTGTCACCAGAGATATTTTACAATGCGACGTCGTAACATGGAGTGATGAAAGAACTTTATTCCACGCTTCAAAAACCGACTACATCTGCTGGGTGTTGAACCCGCTATCTTACAGTCCGAAAGCCAACACTCTACCACTGCTCCACACAGGCAGCTATTGAGATCGTGAATGTAACAGATGATCGGCAGTTTTCATTAATTAATCTGGGACGCAAGGAGAGACAGCTTTGTAGTATAGACGTAGCGTAGCGCGCCTATGTTTTATCCTGTGGCAACAAATTCGATTTCCGACCAGTCCAGAGGGACTGGGGATTAGAGCGTAGTTCATTCAGCCTCATGAGACCAGCTGAGGAGCTGTGCCATATGAGAGGCAACGGATCTCGTCAAGAAAGTCACACAATCACCTGAAGATGACGTTAAAATCACCAGGTAGCACATCAATACATATAGGTCTTCTGGCTGAGACAGTAGTCGTAGTAGACTACCTGTAATAGACTGTTGCGTGACGGTTTAAAATTTGCTCTGGTATAAAAGAAACAGTCCGCGTCTGTGGTGTAGTGGTTAGTGTGATTAGCTGCCACCCCCGGAGACCCGGGTTCGATTCCCGGCTCTGCCACGAAATTTGAAAAGTGGTACGAGGGTTGGAACGGGGTCCACTCAGCCTCGGGAGGTCAACTGAGTAGAGGTGGGTTCGATTCCCACCTCAGCCATCCTGGAAGTGGTTTTCCGTGGTTTCCCACTTTTCCTACAGGCAAATGCCGGGATGGTACCTAACTTAAGGCCACGGCCGATTCCTTCCCACTTCCTTGTCTATCCCTTCCAATCTTCTCATCCCCCCCACAAGGCCGCTGTTCAGCACAGCAGGTGAGGCCGCCTGGGCGAGGTACTGGTCGTCCTCCCCAATTGTATCCCCCGGCCCAGAACTGCCCTTGAGACGGTAGAGGTGGGATCCCTCGCTGAGTCCGAGGGAAAAATCGACCCTGGAGCATAAATAGATTACGATACGATACGATAAAAGAAACAAGTGCCCGCCTGGTGGCCATGATCGTTAAGGCGCTGAAGTCTAAAACGGTCTAACACCGAGGTTAGCCGGTTCGAGTCCCGTTGGTCGAAAAAATTTTCACCATCAGAATGTTGGCCGGCAGGGTAGGGGTGGTGGTGGTATACAATTTCTAATCACTAGATTGCGTGCCAAAAGCCTGGATTAAATTCCAAACCTGTCCGCACTGCTCATATGGAGTGAGGGCAAATGACACTGTTGATGGTGATTCGTCCGTCGGATGGGGACGTTAAGCCTTGAGTAGACCCCTTGGTGCTATTCGACAGAAGTAGGCTATGTGCCGGCACTGGGTTTCACCCTCTCCCTACTATCATATATCACGTCATTCATTTCATATATCATTAACTCCTCTGATGAGGTTGACGTCAGGAAGGGCAGCCGGTCAAAAAACCGCCACGACAGATTCATCTCACTTCATACCCGACCCCGTAAGGAAACGGGACAAGGGTTGGACAAACCCGATAAAAGAAACAAGTATCGTCGAAATCGCAAATAATAATTTTATACAAACATTTCATAAGAGTTACTAATCTCCGATATTCTAAGCTAGTTATACCAAAGTTGGCCATGCGGGAGAAGCGTGCAGGTGTGAGCTCGTATTCGGGTAAAAGTGGGTTCGAAGCCCACTGCCGGCAGCCCTGAAGATGGTTTTCCGTGATTTCCCATTTTCACACCAGGCGAATTCTGGGGGTGTATCTTAATCAAGGCCACGGCCGCTTCCTTCCCTCTCCTAGCCTTTCCATATCCTATCGTCGCCATAAGACCTATCTGTGTCTGTGGGGCGTAAGCCAACTAGTAAATGAAAAAAAATATATCTAAGGTACCATAAACAGGTAACATTCATATTGTGTACTAACTTTAAGAAACATAATTGAATAGATTAGAAGAAATTGGTCCTCTGAGCTTTTCTGCTTCAAATCTAACCGAATGCTGGGATAATACCTCATCGCGTAATACATTTTTAAGTTTATCTCAGATATTTATTTGGCCGCTGGATACCATTCCAGGGGTTAAAGGACGTTTGACTGACACTTCGGGTGAAAATTCCAACCGGCGTTTGACTGTGAATCAAACATCAGCCGTTCGGAGTGTGAGCAAGGCGCTAAAGCCTCTACATTAACCACGCCATTCCTCCTCCCCCACCAAACTTCCCCAAATAACTTACAGTCGAACATCGATATCTCGAACCTCCAATACTCGAATTTCCAGTACCTCGAAATAATTTCAGTTTCCCTGCCTCCTGTTCTTCACGTGTATTTATTTCTCTATTACTCGAAATTCGATAACACGAATTTCTCCATTTCTCGAAACTAACGTTTCCTCCATAGAAACTAAAAATATTATGTAATTCGAATTTTGGTCCGCCTCTGTGGTGTAGTGGTTAGTGTGATTAGCTGCCACCCCCGGAGGCCCGAGTTCGATTCCCGGCTCTGCCACGAAATTTGAAAAGTGGTACGAGGCCTGGAACGGGGTCCACTTAGCCTCGTGAGGTCAAATGTGTAGAGGTGGGCTCGTTTCCCACCTCAGCCATCCTCGAAGTGGTTTCCCGTGGTTTCCCGTGGTTTCCCACTTCTCCTCCAGGCAAATGCCGGGATGGTACCTAACTTAAGGCGACGGCCGCTTCCTTCTCTCTTCCTTGTCTATCCCTTTCACTATTTCCATCCCCCCACAAGGCCCCTGTTCAGCATAGCAGGTGAGGCCGTCTTGGCGAGGTTCTGGTCATTCTCCACAGTTGTATCCCCCTACCCAATGTTTCACGCTCCAGGACACTGTCCTTGAGGCGGTAGAGGTGGGATCCCTCGCTGAGTCCGAGGGAAAAATTAACCCTGGAGGATTAACAGATTAAGAAGAAGAAGAATTCGAATTTTGTACATTAACTCTATACTACAGCATTTAATGTTTGTGTCTTATTGTTCTTTTGCGTACTGCAGTACTACAGACTACGGTATGTTTACATATCAGCTTATCTGCCCACACCTGGTGCGTTGACCATAGGCAATTGGAGCTCTCTTGGATCATCACTAGACCAGGGCTTAACTGCATCGCCTATTCATCGATCCCAAATACAGAGTCAGTCGAATGCAAATTATTTTTACAGCAATAACTGTCGCTGAGACCTAA
Source organism: Anabrus simplex (assembly GCF_040414725.1). Classification (NCBI taxonomy): domain Eukaryota; kingdom Metazoa; phylum Arthropoda; class Insecta; order Orthoptera; family Tettigoniidae; genus Anabrus; species Anabrus simplex. The sequence goes on from NC_090270.1 coordinate 311,094,112, forward strand.
GTGTAAGAACATAAGCTTGAGGGGAGTTAGAAATACATTTTCGGTACATTTGTGCTCCTTTTTATTTGTATCCCATATTAAAATTCGCTATTTTCTGAAACGTGCATGAAAAATGTGTTATTTGTATTTTTTTAAATACTTTCTGCACAGGTCGAAAATATTAAACATTTTACATGCGTTACTTGAAGGTGAAATAAATTCGGTCATTTTTCATGTGGAAGGTTGTGGTATGTTGTATTAGAAAGGAGAGTTTACGTATTGCCTATTGGTAGCAATGTAGAAACCGAAGTAAAATATAAACATGTGGTTTTTTTAAACTACTACCTTTATTTTGAGTAAAAGTCAAGAGTAGTCAGCTGCATTCGTTCAAAAATGTTAAAATATGCCTCCAAGAAGAACGTTTCTTGTGACTAAGATTTCTAAAATTTAACCGTAAATTTCACGTTTCGGCTGTTAATTTTATTTCCTTACAGTCACAAGATAGTATGGCGTTATCCTCTGTTTCTCTGGGCCCCGTGTCCCATTAAGTTTATTCTTATGTAATGTCATGGGATCGCATGAGTGGTTCCAGCATCCCCTTTTCTTTGTGTTGGCCAATTTTTAAAAATTTCTTTCTGAACTATAGATTGAGATAGAAGACAAACCAACCACATATTCACTAATTTGTAGTCATTTCTGAACATTTACATTTTTAGTCACGTTCTTCCTCATATATCATGAGTAACATGCCTATAATGAGTCTACTCAACTAAAATTAATACATAATATTATGTATAAACAAATTTATTTAGGAGAAAGCAGAAACGAATAATTTAAAAATTATCCCTAATGTTAAAAATCAGTATTTCCTAAACCAGTGACTGCAGTCCAATAAATTTACTTCAATAAAATACGAACATATTCCAAAATCGAAACAGACTTTCAAAGTATTAGGTCGTGTTACGTACATGTAGTACGTGTTGAAGGGATGTTAAGTACAGAACAAAAATGGCCAGCCGGACACCAGTGGGATCCGAACCCACAACCTCACGATTTCGCGTCGGTTGCTCTACCAATTGAGCTATGGTGGCCCAGGCCATCTTCGTTCTGTTTGAAAGGATCTGAGCTACAGGTACGTAACACGACCTAATACGTTGAAAGTCTGTTTCGATTACAATGCGGTCATGAAAATTCAATATTCCAAAATGTCCAGTAAAAATTTCATATCCGTATCTGCAGTGGTTTCTGAAATAATAGGAAGTGAATTAACAAAATTTAACATTGTCGATATAGGACTTTCCAACTCCCCTTGAGGGTATACAAGAGAAGAAACCAACTGATTCTTCCCAGTTAACTTAGGTATGTTTCTTGTTCCTCTCTTTTATGCGTTGTAATTAAAATGTCAAAACACTTCAAGTTTGTTTTTATACCGTGAAGCCATCAAGCCGTAGTTCCACGTGATTCGATTACGTTAAATCATTAAAGGCGGGAATACTCTATATCTCGAAATTTCGATAACTCCAAATAATTCGAGATATCGAGGTTCGACTGTACTTGAAATAAGTTGCAGATACAGGCACTAATCCAACACCACAACTACTCAGATTACTCTGCGGCTGTACATAGGATGCCGAAAGTTCCTTAAGATTAAGCTAAAGCAACAAGATTATAATTTTAGAAAAGCCCTAAGAAAACACTTTGTCCTCTTTAATTCATCGAAAAATGAATAACTGTATTTTAGTTTCCTCATTGAAGGGAATTTCCACTCGATCTCATGAACTGTTCGAAGGTTGATTCCAGACTGGCAGAGGGCAATGGAATGAGAACATTATATCAGCGTCTTTGTCCTCTTTCCGGCTGTTGAGATAAAGTGTGAAGTATATCAAGTGAACATCCTGCTAATACTTTCCCTGCAGTCGATTAAGTGCAACCAGTATCCAGTATTCCAGTATTCTCCACTGCCGTCTCAATCCTAGCCCTTTCCTCTCTCATCGTTGACATAAGACATATCTGTGTCGGTGCGACGTAAAGTAAAAAAAAAGGGAACTTTCCGCAAACTCTCAGCATCTTTTACTTTCTTGTATCGATGTAACAAACAGAAATATTTTTGTCAGAGTTATACCGGCCAGGTACCAGGACGGTACCCAGTGCAAATATGGTTTCACGCAGACTGAAATATTTGGATACGTTATAGGAAAGTATAATCAGGCATCATTGCTCAGAAATTCGTGCCATCATTACATAGGCCTACCATATTTTTTGGCAGTAAATGTATTACACTGCAAACTCTGGAATTATTTATAATGATGTTCATGCTTTGAAGGCTTTAAAGGCTCGAATGATTAATGTAAACAAAGCAAAGTCACCTCCGTACAGGCCATGAAGGCCCTTGGAGGAGTGGAAGGTAAGGGCTTCCACCATTGTTAACCTCGGCACGTGATGAGGTAGAGTGGTTAGCTCTACGCCCAGCCGCCTTTGCCCCCACGAATTAACCTGGTTCTCATTTTTGGTGTAGGCTGAGTGAACCTCAGGGCCATATGCACCTCCGGAAGTGGAAATCTCGTTTCTTAAATCTTACGACTTCCTGACGGGGATTCGAACCCACGTCCTTCCGGGCGGACCCAGCACGCCTCTACCGCCTCGGCCAGGTAGCCCCTGAATAATTACTGTAATAGAAAATAATACATTACATAGTTAATTTTTATCTCCTCTTAAGAGGTTAATTTCCTCCATTTTAACCCATCTTTCTTTCTTTCTTTCTTTCTTTCTTTCTTTCTTTCTTTCTTTCGTAGTTGGTTTACCGCCCAGGGTTGGTTTTTCCCTCGGTCTGTGATAGGGATCTCACCTCCATCCCCACAAAGACAGTGACCTTGAACGTAAGATATTTGGTCGGGGATACAACTGGGGAGAAGGACCAATACCTCGCTCAAGCAGCCTCACCTGCTATACTGAACAGGGGCCTTGTGGAGGATGGGAAGATTCTAAGGGATAGAGAAGGAAGATGGAAGAAAGCGACCGTGCCCTTAAGTTAGGTACTATCCCGGCATTTGCTTGAAGAAGTGGCAAACAACTTCGAGGATGCTGAGGTGGGAATCGAACCACCGTCTACTCAGTTGACCTCCCGAAGCTGAGTGGATCCCTTTCCAGTCCTCGTACCACTTTTTAAATTTCGTGGCAGAGTCGGGCATCGAAACCAGGCCTCGAGGAGTGGCAGCTAATCAGAATAACCACTACACCACAGGGACGGACTTAAGCCGTCCTACCGCTGTACACTGTTAAGTGCCAGCCATCGTTTCAGAACGAGATTTTTTGTCATCTTGATTAATTCGAAATTGACAAGGTAGAGAGTGCGTTTGTTGCAACTAACTTGGCAAGCGGACAACTGTCATAAATTGACGAGCCCCTTACTTTCTTAGCTGAATATGCTTAGTCATCAAAGTTTTGCACCAAAAATTCCTATCTCTAGTTATTAAGTAATGTCATTGGCTTTACGTCCTACTAACTGCGGTTTTTGGAGACTTCGGGGTACCGAAATTTAGTCCGGCAGGAGTTATTTTACGTACCGACATGAGGCTGACGTATTTGAACACCGGTCTGAGCTAGGATCGAACCTACCAAGTTGGCATCAGAAGGCCAGCGCCTCAACCGTCTGAGCCACTCAGCCCAGCAGTGAATAAGTGCCACATAGAGTGCGAAAATGGAAGATCCCCAAAGCATCGTACAAGGTCGGAAAAAATGCGATTTGACTAAGAAAGGTCGGATAGGAGAGCTGAAATTGGGAAACTTGATATTAGTGGAAACATTGCTAATCTCAGCTATGGACCCATGGTCGCCACTCAGAGAGCGCCTGCAGATTACCACTTTCTATCCTATATGACACTGTCATATCTGCACCTTCTCCACTGACCGAGGGAGTTGGCCGTGTGGCTAGGTGCGCAAACCTGTGAGGTAGTAAGATTGATCGCCACTGAAGGTCATCTTCTGTGGTTTCCCATTTTCACACCAGGAAAATGCTGGAGCTGTACCTTAATTAAGACCACGGCTGCTCTCTTCCCACTCCTAGCCCTCCCCTATATCAACGTCGCCATAAGACCTATCTGGGATGGTGCGCCCTAAAGCAACTTGTAAGAAAAAATCTCCACATAATATCTTATAAAAAGCCAACTTTTAAATCTGTGTGTGTGTGTATAGTCGTCAGCCCTAAGGCTGGTTGGATCCTCAACAGCTCCGCCATCAGCTGTCATAGATGCATCACTGCAGAGGCGTACCAGGGAAATGAGGAGTGAGGTAGTTTCCCGTTGCTTTCCCCACTGAGCCAGAAGTTGCTATTACATATCAGTCTGCCAAGCCCACTGAAATGCATGCATCAACCGACCCTATGAGCAACATTTTCACACCATTCATAGCAGGGACTGGCTCCATACGGAATGGCATTACTAAAATAATAATAATGCTATTTGTTTTACGTCCCACTAACTACTTTTAAGGTCTTCGGAGACGCCGAGGTGCCGGAATTTAGTCCCGCAGGAGTTCTTTTACGTGCCAGTAAATCTACTGACACGGGGCTGTCGTATTTGAGCACCTTCAAATACCACCGGACTGAGCCAGGATCGAACTTGCCAAGTTGGGGTTAGAAGTCCAGCGCCTTAACCGCCTGAGCCACTCAGCCCGGCGAATGGCATTACTAGCATCACTCATATAATTTAGCCATTTGGCTCTTTTAAATCGAAGAACACTGAAACGCTGTCTGTAAGAACTTATGTAAGCTGCACAGCTCCATGGCTGTGCGTTATAAGTAGTGGTCTCCGGATCATAGGATTCCGAATTCAATTCCCGCCAAGAACGGGAATTTAAACAGCGGTTTTTTTTTAATTCCTCCATATCCATGTAGGTGCCACACACCACATTACCACATTCACAGACACACAATCCCAAATGCATCCCCCCACACAGGATTGACGTTAGGAAGGGCATCCTGCGGTAAAACTGGACTTAAAACCACATTGGTGATGGCCCCAGATATTTGAAAAGTCGTGGAATTAAGAAACCAAATAGAGTAAGTACAGCTGAGGCAGTAAAAGCATGTTCGGTTCACCTGGGAGGATATGGGTTCGATTTCAGTCTGGAAACCCAAAATATTCGAAATTGACCCTTATGTTTAGTCAGCTTTAACAACAAATGAACAACAGTTAATTCCTAGAATAGAGTTAACCAGTGCCGAGGTTGGCGACAGAGGAAATCTTCACATTTCTTTCAAGCGCTCTCGTGACCTGGGTTACCTCGTGTGGGTGGGGGCTGTAGAATAATACCCACGATATCCCCTACCTATCGTAAAAGGCGACCAAAAGAGACCCAGGGGCTCTAAACTTGGGAGCGTGGATTGGAGACCATGGGGTCCTTTGCTGAGTCCTGGAATTGCTTCCAATGTCTTGTGCCAGACTACTCACTTTCATCTATCCTATCCGACCTCCCTGGGTCAACCCCGACGGCATTCACTTCGCGAGGCCTAGGGAGTCTTCCATTTTCACGTCCTTCACGGCCCTTGCCTTTCTTTGGCCGATACCTTCATTCTTCAAAGTGACGGCTTTCATTTTTCTCTCTGTATATTTTTCTGGCCTCTGTGGTGTAGTGGTTAGCGTTATTAGCTGCCACCCCCGGAGGTCAGGGTTCGATTCCCGGCTCTGCCACGAAATTTGAAAAGTGGTACGAGGGCTGGAACGGGGTCCACTCAGCCTCGGGAGGTCAACTGAGTAGAGGTGGGTTCAATTCCCACCTCAGCCATCCTCGAAGTGGTTTTCCGTGGTTTCCCACTTCACCTCCAGGCGAATGCCGGGATGGTACCTAACTTAAGGCCACGGCCGCTTCCTTCCCTCATCCTTGCCAATTCCTTCCAATCTTCCCATCCCCCTACAAGGCCCCTGTTCACCATAGCAGGTGAGGCCGCCTGGGCGAGGTACTGGTCATACTCCCCAGTTGTATCCCCGACCGAGAGTCTGAAGCTCCAGGACACTGCCCTTGAGGCGGTAGAGGTGGGATCCCTCGCTGAGTCCGAGGGAAAATCCGAACCTGGAGGGTAAACAGATGATGATGATGATGATATTTTTCTGTGTTGTAAACGATTGTAAACGAGTAAATTACTATAACTGCGACTTCGGTATCTGTTAAGAGTATAGTTCTGTAGTTACTGAAAAATGGAACCGATTCAAGTTAAGCACGAACAGTGGTTCATGGCTAAGGCATGGATTTTCATGAAACTTTGTGGGAATGTCACCTACATAAAAGTAGAGTTATCACGAACATTTCTTTCACATACAATTAATATTTTTTCCAAAATATTTATTTCTAATATTTAATTCCATTTTACTCATGAAACTTAATTAACATGTTAATGTAAATTCGTAATTAGGTAGATAATAATTCTTTTAAAACCAATGCTTATCGATTTTTCTGTACATAATTTTAGTAAGGATATATATCGCACTAAAGTTTATGTAATTTTTACATTCTAAAATTTTGGACTTAAAAATCCCTACTACTTGAAAAAATTCTGCACTTCAAAATTCCATTGGCAAGTTTCTTAATATAGTTGTGATACATATACCATACAATGTTTGTTACATTTGGCAGAATATTAAGGGAGAAATGAAAAATGAAAACCTACAACCTGTTTTCCAGTCATTGACCGCGTCAGGGATGTAATGAATGAATCATATATAGGCTATTATTACGATGGGGTCGCCACTCCCAAAGTGATATATTAATGAATGATAGATGCTACGAAATGAGAATGGAGAGTGTTGCTGGAATGAAAGATGACAGGGAAAACCGGAGTACCCGGAGAAAAACCTGTCCCGCCTCCGCTTTGTCCAGCACAAATCTCACATGGAATGACCGGGATTTGAACCACGGTATCCAGCGGTGAGAGGCCGACGCGCTGCCGTCTGAGCCACGAAGGCTCACCATTAAGGGAGAAATATGGGATTTAAATGTAAAATTTCAATTGGCAAAACGAAGCATTATTGCAGTGATAAATTGTCTGAATTCAGCGGAATAACTTCGCGACGTGAAAAAAGGAACTCAGTCCTTTCAATTTCTCATTAAAAAAAAGTTTCACCAAAATATCGATTTTTATCTCTGCAGTGCCACCTTAACAGTTCATCAGCTTAGCCATTAAACCACGGAGGCAGTGAAATATAACCTATTAAACATAATATTCTTACAATAACGAGTAATAATAATTTCGCGTGGCTATTTCTAGCCGGGTGCAGGCCTTGTAAGGCAGCCCGTCCGTTTAGAGTGGGCGTCTTCTGCCATGTGTAAGTAACTGCATGTTATTGTGGTGGAGGATAGTGTTGTGTGAGTTGCAGGGATGTTGGGGACAGCACAAACACCCAGCCCCGAGCCATTGGAATTAAGCAGTGAAGGTTCAATTCCCCGCCCCGGTCGGGAATGGAACCCGGGACCCTCTGATCCGAAGGCCAGTACGCTGACCATTCAGCCAACGAGTCGGAAACAATAACGAGTAATAACTTTGTTTATATAACTTGAAAGTATATTGCATATTATCTACCTGCTGTAATTAAATTGATATTAAGTTATTCATAGGTTTTACATTTTATTTGAGGAGGCCCGAATTTTTATTTCGGCGGATGGGCCCTATCACATTCGTTACACCCATGCTGTAATAAGTGATATTGTTAAGGCGGACAATGTAGAAAATATTCTGAATTTTTCCTTGTAAGGCAGACCCTCCGATGAGGGTGGGCGGCATCTGCCATGTGTAGGTAACTGCGTGTTATTGTGGTGGAGGATAGTGTTATGTGTGGTGTGTGAGTTGCAGGGATGTTGGGGACACCCAGCCCCCGGGCCACTGGAATTAACCAATGAAGATTAAAATCCCCGACCCGGCCGGGAATCGAACCCGTGACCCTCTGAACCGAAGGCCAGTACGCTGACCGTTCAGCCAACGCGTCGTACAAACTCGAGTCCTCATCCTGAGGTGGTGCAGCTCTTTTTAGGCACACCCCCATTGGAGGTGAGCTGCATGTACCATTTCAACCACATATCAGCCCTCCTGCCGTTCTTAAATTTCTGGCAGTACCGGGAATCGAACCCGAGCCCCCGAGGACGGCAGCTAATAACACTAACCGTTACGCTACGGAGGCGGGCAATTTAAAGATGAAACATAATTACATAATAAGAGTATGATATGTAATGCGCTTAAATGTTGGTAAGCATCAAAATAGCCACATTTCTTTACGTTCTTTACGATTTATTTCAGATATTACACATGTTCAGTTATTTTTAGTCCCCATATCTTTATTTTTGAAAACTTTCTTTTTTCAGAAATGATCAATTATTACAAAAGATATGATAAATAACTGGTGTAAATATCAGACACAAATTCAGAACATTAAAAGCTGCAAGCAGTTTTTTGCCCACTTCTCAAAAAAACTAGTAGTAGTGGACATGTATTATTTAATAACCGATTCAAATGTCCGGCAGTATGACTAAATGGTTAGCGTACTGGCCTTCGGTCACAGAGGTCCCGGGTTTGATTCCCGGCAGGGTAGGGAATTTTAACCTTAATTGGTTAATTTCTCTGGCACGGGGACTGGGTATGTGTGTTGTATTCATCATCATTTCACTCTCATCACGACGCGCAGGTCGCCTACGGGAGTCAAATCAAAAGACTTGCATCTGGCGAGCCGAACATGTCCTCGGACACTCCCGGCACACCATTTCATTACCGATTCAAATGTTAAAGAACCAAACCAAACCAAACCCCATGGCACTACAGCCCTTGAAGGGCCATGGCCTACCAAGCGACCGCTGCTCAGCCCGAAGGCCTGCAGATTACGAGGTGTCGTGGGGTCAGCACGACGAATCCTCTCGGCCGTTATTCTTGGTTTTCTAGACCGGGGCCGCTATCTCACCGTCAGATAGCTCCTCAATTCTAATCACGTAGGCAGAGTGGACCTCGAACCAGCCCTCAGGTCCAGGTAAAAATCCCTGACCTGGCCGGGAATCGAACCCGGGGCCTCCGGGTGAGAGGCAGGCACGCTACCCCTACACCACGGGGCCGGCCAAATGTTAAAGAAACCTATATAAAAAGATTATTTGTATACGTATATCACTGAATGTATTTTCTCCCTTAAATTTGAAGGTCGGAATGGACCTGGTTCACCAGTTTATTGATATTATTGTATTATTTAACATAATCGATTCAGTCGGTAATATCAATTTATCATTCGTCGATTTTGTTACAACTCATTACGATGTATACGTTTAGTGAAGCACACGTGTATCGGACTTTAAAAATAAAAGTCCTCTGACAAGCACCCGAGTCCATGTGTTTCCAACCTGGCGGAAAATGTAATACTGATCCATCACTGTTCTCGACATATAATAGTAGATAAGAACTTACCTCCGTCTCGCGCCATGGTGTTGTATAAGTCCTAGAGGAGCCGAGAAGCACGACGCATGTGTACGAAGTGACTTGATCGCGTTCACGCGATGATGGAAGTTCGTGGGCTTCAGTGGAAAGTCCAGCCGCTTGGAGCGGGGGGGAGGGGAACGGAGTACTCTATCGCCTGCTATCACAAGGTTTCTCCACATTGGAGGGGAGACCTGACTCCGGCAGATTATTAATGAGCCGTCAATCGTTTACAGATACTTTCCAGTATTAATAGTCCGTACTGTTTGATTACTGCGAATAAATCTGAAGAGGGGATGACGAAGATAACAGCAGAGTGGCTCTAACAATCGAACGCTGGCTATCTGAGTTCGTGTTACCGGGCTCGATCCGGAATTTGATGGATTTAAATGTGATGGAATTATTATTTTCTTCTTCTTTATGCCTGAGTAAGGAGCAGTAGCTGCGACTAGGAATTGGACGCAGGACGGGGTGGCGGCAAAAATTCACAGACAAAAAAAACGTACCCGAGTTTGTGGAATATAGCGGGCGGTGTTGGGGCTGGTCGGATGTATACAACTAACTAAAAAATTGTAATATTTTATGCTCCCTGAGCGAATTTCCACAGAGAAGTACAGCTACACAGTTTTTTTTTTGCTAGTTGTTTTACGTCGCACCGACACAGATAGGTCTTACAGCGACGATGGGACAGGAAAGGGCTAGGAGTGGGAAGGAAGCGGCCGTGGCCTTAATTAAGGTACAGCCCCAGCATTTGCCTGGTGTGAAAATGGAAAACCACGGAAAACCATTTTCAGGGCTGCCGACAGTGGGGTTCGAACCTACTATCTCCCGAATACTGGATACTAGCCGCACTTCTGCGACTGCAGCTATCGAGCTCGGTGGTACACAGTTAACCAACTTCTTTCTTTCTTAATCTATTCATCATTCAGGGTAGATTTTTCCCTCAGACTCAGTGAGGGATACCAGCTCTACCACCTCAAGGGCAGTGTCCTGGAGCGTGAGACATTGGGTTGCGGTATACAACCTGGGAGAAGGACCAGTACCTCTCCCGGGCGGCGTCTTCTGCTATGCCGACCAGGGGCCTTATGAGGGGGATGGGAAGATTGGAAGGGATAGACAAGGGAGGAGGGGCCGTGGTCTTAATTTAGGTACCATCCTGGCATTTGCCTGGAGGAGAAGTGGGAAAGCACGGAAAACCTCTTCGAGGATGGGTGAGGTGGGAATCGATCCCCGTCTTGTCAGTTGACCTCTCGAGACTGAGCGGACACCGTTCCAGCCCTCGTACTATTTTTCAAATTTCGTGGCAGAGCCGGGAATCGAACCCGGGCCTCGGGGAGTGGCAGCTCATCATACTAATCACTGTCCGACTCGTTGGCTGAACGGTGAGCGTACTAGCCTTCGGTTCAGAGGGTCCCCGGTTCGATTCCCGGTCGGGTCGAGGATTTTAACCTTAATTGGTTAATTCGTACGGCACGGGGGCTGGGTGTATGTGTTGTCTTCATCATCATTTCATCCTCATCACGACACGCAGGTCGCCTACGGGAGTCAAATAGAAAGATCTGCACTTGGCGAGCCGAACCCGTCCTGGGATATCCCGGCACTAAAAGCCATACGTGACCTAAAACTGCTACAATCAGCGTATCCTCATGAATGCCGGCTGTTATTAGTGAGATTTGATGCTCATAGACCGCTAATCTTCTTCTTTCTTTCTTTCTTTCTTTCTTTCTTTCTTTCTTTCTTTCTTTCTTTCTTTCTTTATTTCTTTCTTTCCTTTTTACTTCATTTCTTTTTTTCTGTCTATATTCGTCCAGGTCCTCTCTGTCCTTGGTTTTTTCGTTGGAAGGTGAATGTTTTTTCTTTATTTTTACAACTGGCTTTACGTCGCACCCACACAGATAGGTTTAATGATGAAGATGGTATAGGAAATGGCTAGGATTGGGAAGGAAGCGACCGTGACCTTAATTGAGGCACAGGCCAAATATTTGCCTTGTGTGAAAATGGGAAACCACGGAAAAACATTTCTAGCGGATTTGACCCCACTGTCTCTCGAATTCAAGCTCACAGCTGCGCGCCCCTAATCACACGGCCAACTCACTCGGTGAAAGGTGAATCTGCTTGATAAGGGAAATACGAACTGGCTACGTTTTTGATCTTCTTGAAGTGGGTCGTATAGTCCTTAAGTTTTGAAGGAAGTAAGGATTTATGCTCGATGTGGATTTGTGAAGTCCCTGTTAGAAACCTGAAATATTATTGAAATCTCCGAGTTCCAAATTGAAGCCTCTCATCGTGGATCCTGAAAAACGTGACTAATTTACTACTACACAGGGCAGTATGATGACATTTATATTCCTTCTGTGTATCGATTTACTATTGAAACCATTCTAGCAGGCAAAGTCATTTTCAAACAGGCCATGAAGGCCCTTGAAGGAGCAGAGCTTAAAAAACTCTTCCTCTATCCGCAACCTCTACGCTAAATGTGTTAGAGTGGTTAATTCAATCCCCAGCTGATTTTTACCCCGAGAATTAAACAGGTACTCAATTTTGGTGTGAAATGCGTTATGTTGTGAATCCAATCGTGCGAGGGAAATATATCCAAGGCCTCTAATTTTTCGAACATCATAATTAAAAGCTGCGTATCGCATTGTTCTCCGATAGCATAACTGGGAGGAAAAGAGGGGTACAAACGCATTATTGGACATCCTAGCAGACGATTTCTTTACTTTCTCCCGTCAACTGCCAGAAAAACTGAGGAGTGGTACTTAATACATGAGAAATCCTCAACCCTGGCCCATTCTAGTTATAAATCGACTACTAGCCATATAGATCGTCGATAGGGCCAGGAATCTTGAGCAGTAATAAGTTAGAATGTGAACGAGTATAACGAATTCTCTTACCCACACCATGATTTCCCTATGCACAGATTTCGAGTGCAATATTTTACAACCCCTTCTGTGTAGGCAACACTCCCTGCGCAGCCGTAGAGCAAGGAAGAGGGTATAGATACTCATTTGTAGCATTCTAACCTCGAGCATGAAATTCCTGGCGCTAATCAGTAGCCACACATCGCACACTCATATACACACACTGAGAACTCCAAGTTGTTGACAATGATGTCCAAAGCACTTAGAGAAAACAACAATAGGAGCGATGACATCTACATGTAGACAGTAGCTGTGAGAGCTGCTAGGATTTCGTTCATTGAACTAGCATGTCTGCTACATACATACATACATACATACATACATACATACATACATACATACATACATACATACATACATACATACATTATCATTATAGACTGTTATGCCTTTCAGCGTTCAGTCTGCAAGCATATGTGAATTTACTAAACGTCGCCACAATCCTCGATTTGCAACTAGTGTTGTGGCCTCATTTAGTTCTATACCTCTTATCTTTAAATCGTTAGAAACAGAGTCTAACCATCGTCGTCTTGGTCTACCTCTACTTCTCTTACCTCCACAACAGAGTCCATTATTGTCCTAGGTAACCTATCCTCCTCCATTCGCCTCATATGAACCCACCACCGAAGCCGGTTTATGCGTACAGCTTCATCCATCGAGTTCATTCGTAAATTAGCCTTTATCTCCTCATTCCGAGTACCCTCCTGCCATTGTTCCCACCTGTTTGTACCAGCAATCATTCTCGCTACTTTCATGTCTGTTACTTCTAACTTATGAATAAGATATCCTGAGTCCACCCAGCTTTCGCTCCCGTAAAGCAAAGTTGGTCTGAAAACAGACCGATGTAAAGATAGTTTCGTCTGGGAGCTGACTTCCTCCTTACAGAATACTGCTGATCGCAACTGCGAGCTCACTGCATTAGCTTTACTACACCTTGATTCAATCTCACTTACTATATTACCATCCTGGGAGAACACACAACCTAAATACTAGAAATTATCGTCCTGTTCTAGCTTTGTATCACCAATCTGACATTCGATTCTGTTGAATTTCTTACCTACTGACATCAATTTAGTCTTCGAGAGGCTAATTTTCATACCATACTCATTGCACCTATTTTCAAGTTCCAAGATATTACACTGCAGGCTTTCGGCACAGTCTGCATGTCTGCTATGCTGGAAAAATTGTTAATTGAAATCCATCTCTATAAGTACTATGTTAGTAAAAGAGAGAATAACAAGCAGCAGTCATACAATCGAAATGATGAGATACTTTAGTAGGAAGGGTTACATTTATAGATCAAATTTGTAGACTAATGCACGGTTGCACCTTCATAAGGGCGTAAGGGTTAAATGTAAAGAAAATATTGGTAATAATAATAAAGCCGAGTGAGTTGGTCTGCTGTTAGAGTCGCTTAGCTGTGAGCTTGCATTCGGGAGATAGTGGATTCGAAACCCACCGTCGACAGCCCTGACGGTGGCTTTTCGAGTTTTCCCAGTTTCACAATAGGCAATTAATTAAGTCCATCGCGGCTCAATTCCCAATCCTAACTCTTTACAACGACAATCACCTTGATCGTTACCAGACTGATTCTTCCATCCAGAAAATTAGATCGGAACAATATTTAATGCCGGGATGAGTGGCCCAGACGGTTGAGGCGCTAGCCTTTGGACCCCAGCGTGGCAGGTTCGATCCTGGCTCAGTCCGGTAGTATTTAAAGGTCCTCAGAGTCGGTAGATTTACTAGCACGTAAAAGAACTCCTGTGGGACTAAATTCCGGCACCTCGGCGTCTCCGATAACCGTAAAAGTAGTTAGTGGACGTAAAACAAATAACAATTATTATTAGACCTATTACAATGTTTTATATCAGATATTGCTGTGAGGTTCGTAAACTATTAAGTTATTGTACTATATTGCAGTTATATTGATGATGTTTTATTTACTTCCCTTCTGGGCAAAATTACGGCAAATTTTAGCTAAACTTATACATACCACTGTAGTTGAAGTCGTGACACATCCTAACAGCGATGAACTGAGAAGATAGTCGCAGTGTTCTGAACAATACAATGGTCGAATATTTATTCAAGTATGAAAACATGTTTAAAATAGACTAGTATTATACTCGTAGCTATGAAAATATAGAAGAAAGGAAACGAAAAGTTTGGATAAGATAATGAGATAAATGTTAATGAACCGTATGCGTTATGATAACATAATATCCGACATTAAAAGCCTAGAACTTTCTTCGAGCAAATTATTTTCCGTTAAAAACTAATAAAGAGCTTGACCTATTTGGCGCTAGAACACGAAACATCCCAGTTTCTACTTGCCAAGTGTGCTAGCTGGATAATTAGTTCGTCAAGAAACTGGACCGCCTCTGTGGTGTAGTGGTTAGCGTGTTTAGCTACCACTCCCGGAGGTCCGGGTTCGATTCCCGGCTCCGCCACGAAATTTGAAAAGTGGTACGAAGGCTGGAACGGGGTCCACTCAGCCTCGGGAGGTCAACTGAGTAGAGCTGGGTTCGATTCCCACCTCAGCCATCCTGGAAGTGGTTTTCCGTGGTTTTCCCACTTCTCCTAGAGGATGGTTGCCCAGTTGTACTTCCTCTTAAAACAATAATCACCACCACCACCACTCCCCACTTCTCCCCCAGGCAAATGCCGGGATGGTACCTAAATTAAGGCCACGGCCGCTTCCTTCCCTCTTCCTTGCCTGTTCCATCCAATCTTCCCATCCCTCCACAAGGCCCCTGTACAGTATAGCAGGTGAGGCCGCCTGGGTGAGGTACTGGTCATTCTCCCCAGTTGTATTTCCCGACCCAAAGTCTGAAACTCCAGGACACTGCCCTTGAGGCGGTAGAGGTAGGATCCCTCGCTGAGACCGAGGGAAAAACCGATCCTGGCGGGTAAACAGATTAAGAAGAAGAAGAAGAAGCTGGATTTTGAACTCGTCTTCAATCAAGAACAAGTCAGTAAAACATCGACGGCCAATAAGCGAGTAAACAACATGAAAGATTTAATAATTGCCATCACGAACTTAGCAATTGTTGTCATCAACGACTGACCACAAATCCTACGAAGTATTGCCTCCCTATCTTCAAGGCGAGGGGCTGCCTGGCCGAGGCGGTAAAGGCATGCTCTGTTCGCCCAGAAGGACGTGGGTTCGAATCCCCGTCATGAAGTCGTAAAATTTAAGAAACGAGATTTCCACTTCCGGAGGTGCATATGGCTCTGAGGTTCACTCAGCCTACACCAAAAATGAGTACCAGGTTAATTCCTGGGGGCAAAAGCGGCCGGGCGTAGAGTTAACCACTCTACCTCATCACGTGCCGCGGATAACAATGGTGGAAGCCTTTACCTTCCACTCCTCCAAGGGACTTCATGGCTTGTACGGAGGTGTCTTTGTCGTTGTCTTTTATCTTCAAGGCGAATATAGTGCCGTTTCACTGACATGGTTAATACAGTCTGCGAAATGAAAGGACGTATGACTTTTTGTGCCGGGAGTGTCCGAGGACATTTTCGGCTCGCCAGGTGCAGGTCTTTTGATTTGACACCCATAGGTGACCTGCGCGTCGTGATGAGGATGAAATGATGATGATGGCACATGCATCCAGCCACCGTGCCAGCGAAATTAACCAATGATGTTTAAAATTCCCGACCCTGTCTGTAATCTAACCCGGGGCCCCTGTGACCAAAAATCCAGCACGCTATCCATTTGTCCATGGAGCCGAACAATATGGTCTGTCTCATTTTCATAGTGGCAGTCCAGTAACTAACTCGCTACCGGTGAATCCCAATTTATGCTAAAATTCCCTTTATTACTGTATAACTTAATTGGAGGGTTCAGAGTTAAAATGAATCAAGTCCATGTTTCTTCAATTTTGCACTAACACCGCGACGGTGCAGCATAAATATCGTATTTTTCTGTGCAATAGTGAACCAAGTACATAGTTCAAATTTTATCGATAAGATGACAGTTCTTGTTGAAATTGGAATCATTTGAGTATTTTTCAGAGAGTGATTCACCTCCATTTTTCCTCTGGTGTGAGGAAGAAGCCTCATTTCAAAGTAGTTTTGATACCTGAGCAGCAAGCCATTCAAATTTCAAATTTCAGCATCCAAGAGGAAATTGTCGCAGAGGGACTTCCAGTGAACGGGTTGAAAATACGCTGTTTCGTATTTCGACAAAGTTTATCCTTTAGTACCAGTTTCAAGGAAACACTATGCGATGTTGACACTTGCTTTCGATAAATAAATTTGAAAAATAAATTAGTAGGAATAAGTCCACAGTCTTTGCAAAATGTGTAACAATATTATCTCTAAAAACTAGTTCCAGAGAGCTGTATGAAGGAAAAATGGTATGATATCTCTTCTCTAGTTCATTTCACCTCCTAGTATTTCTGAACGTTCGAGCAACTGGTGCTTCCCTGTACGGCGAGGGTGAAGAAAGTATTCCATGATGAAAATCCAATTTCAACCCGGTCAGGCAGGGAATGAATGAAACCTCCATCTAGTGGCGAGGATAGGAACTGTGCTGGCTGCTGAAGGAGGTCGCATTCCTATGGGGTTATAATTAGTGACTGACAGACGAAAAGGTATTGAAGAGTGTTGCTGGAATAAATGATGACAGAGAAAACTGGAACACCCGCTTCGTGCAGCACAAATCTCACATGGAGTGGCCGGGATTTGAGCCAAGAAATCCAGCGGTGTGAGGCCGGCGCCTGCCGCTTGAGCCACGGATGCTCCCTTATTGAATTATATTTTATTAAAATGTAATATTTGTTTTGTCGGAGTTGACATTTAGTAAGATAAAATATCAGTTTTATTATATCATGATTACGACATATGTTTGTTTAAGTTGAACAATTTCACAATGTAGAAAGATTAAGAGTTAAAGATATCCAAGTCCAGCAGAGACTCGAATTTCTACAATGATACAATAACTGATATTGGCCTACCGGTATCTTCTTTTTCTACCGCTTTTCCCACTTCTGTGAAGTCGCGGTTGCGAACTTACTTGCATGTGTGGATTTGGCCCTGTTTTATGGCCAGATGCTCTCCCTGACGCCAACCCTATGTGGAGGGATGTAATCACTATTACGTGTCCCTGTGGTGGTTGATCGTGTGGTATGTTGTCTGAGTGTAAAGAGGAAAGTGTTGGGACAAACACAAACACCCAGTTCCCGAGACAGAAGAATTAATCAAACGCTTTTAAAATCCCCGACCCGGCCGGCGATCGAGCCCGGGACCTTCTGTACCAAAGGACTCAATGCTAACCATTCAGCAAGGAGTCAGACAATAATTGATGTATATTATACGAATATGTCAAATGAAATAATAATCTTAACTTTACTGAAGCAGCAAGAACAGTAAGAAGTCAATTGTTAATTAACTACAGCTAATCAACTTTGAGAGCTCCTACGATTTAGTTCATTGCTCAAGCATGTCAGCTATGTTGGAAAAAATGTTATTAGAAATTAATGTCTATAAACACTTTGTAACTTAACAAAGTCCGACTCGCTGGTTAAATGGTCAGCGTACTGGCCTTCGGTTCAGAGTGTCCCGGGTTCGATTCACGGCCCGGTTTTTAATCTTCATTGATTAATTCCAATGGCCCGGGGGCTGGGTGTTAGTGCTATCTCCAACATCCCTGAAACTCACACACCACACATAATACTATCCTCAGCCACAATAACACTCAGTTACCTACATATGGCAGACGCCGCCCATCCTCATCGGAGGGTCTGCCTTACAAGGTCTACACTCGGCTAGAAATAGCCACACGAAATTATTATTATTAGTTAACAAAAGGAATCACAGACACCAGAACCTACAAACAACAGACGTACAATCGAAATAATGAGATACTTTGGCAAGAAGGGCTATTTATTTTTAGGGTTCAATATGTTGACACTTTTCACTTTAACTATGAACCCTCCAATTATGCAATGAAAAGTAGGTGGATATAACCTGTCCGTCGCACGGCTGCGAGGAATCGTGCGTAGACTACATCTTTGTGACAGAAATGAAGAAGATACAATTAGATGAAACAACAGGCGCAGTAGAAATGCTGAGCTGTACGTGGACGCCTGTAATTTCTTGCCCTATTGGCCCGCTTTGGCATGTTCTGCTGCAGACTTCATTGGCTTGATTGATTCCTCAGATTTCTCTGTATCTTCTGCAAGTATTTACGCTAGTTTGAAATCCATTTTAACCTAAGTTAGACATTTCTCAAATTCAGCACAATTTTCAATTTTTCAACTGATCTGGTCACGGAATTACGGCCGTTGCGGTGACCAACTGGAGCTAGTAAGTTGGATTTCTATGACACAAAAGTAATGATACGACTTGTAAGAGTCGAGAGCTGTACTTATTTTACTACATCGCGTTAAACTCGATTTCAAATAAAAGGTGGACAGCCCTGCCCCCACACCCTCCTCCCAAAAAAAACTCGCTATTATTATTATCGATTATTGAAACTAATTTGAAGGAATATTTCATCCTTTACCTTTTAATCCCTACATTAACCATTCCTACATCCTTTAAAGTTTCGAAGTCATGAACTCGGACTTACTATACATACCCGTGTGACGCTCCAAATACTGCGTGGAGTAAATAACAGAAACGAAACGAAAAATGCATTCTACGTCAAAATCTCGTACCTTTCTTCGACAGCAAATAAACTCTTGAAACCAAGCCCTGAATAATCTTGGCCTACCAAGCGACCGTTCCTAAGCCCGAAGGCCTGAAGATTACGAGGTGTAGTGCGATCAGCACGACGAATCCTCTCGGAAGTTAGGGCTTCCTAGACCGGGGCCGCTATATGACCGTCAGATAGCTCCTCAGTTGTAATTACGTAGGCTGAGTGGTCCTCGAATAAGCCTTCAAAACCAGGTAAAAATCCCTGACCTGGACGTTAATCGAACTAGGGGCCTCCTAATAAGAGGGAAACGCGCTACTCCATCTCCATACACCCGGTAAATAAATGCTTGAAGAAAAATTAATTTTTCCCTTATCTCGAAGTTAGTGATTCCAAATCGATACTGTTGGACTCAGAAGCACTGAAACAAATTAGGCTTTATTGTACAGCTCCTCCTATATCTCCCCAGTTTTGTACAGCTGGACTGAAAGTCCACAATTCCCAACACTTTTATGCATCCGAAATTAATATAAGTTTCTACGAAATATTAATTTCCTTACAGATACCAGCGTCATGTTGAGATGAAAAAACATAAGGTCCCCATGCCGATATTCTCTACAATACGATCTAATGAGATATAAATTTTATGGATTAGGAATTACTGCTGACTAGTTAGTGATTCCAAATCGATACTGTTGGACTCAGAAGCACTGAAACAAATTAGGCTTTATTGTACAGCTCCTCCTATATCTCCCAATTATCGATACAAAAAAATGTATTTAGCATGATTATATCGCTATTATAAAAACAACTACAATCTTCTTTGAAAAATTACTAACAATCTAGGATGTTGCCATTGATGCATTCACGGCCCGTACTTATAGACGTGATATAGGTGGAGGACTTCGACAATTTGTTCTGTGGTGTCCTCCGCAAACACAATATAAAAACAGTGTTTGGCACCGTCACTAAACTTGCTCACAGTCTGGGTAAAACCAAGGGAAAATTGTTCCCACTTTTACATCCTGGGGTATACGAAATTCCCTGTACTTGTGGTAAGGTATATATTGGCCAAACATGCTGATACATTTGTACTGGTATCAAGGAACATGAACAGAATATTCGTTTCATCAAGCCAGACAAATAAGCCATAGCTGAGCATGCTCTATCCTCGAGTCATAATGTCATGTTCCAGATGCTCGAGCTCTTACTCACACTAGACACTACAGGTCCAGGGTTATACGGGAAGCTGTGGAAATACGTAGAAATCCTAACAATAAAAACAGGGACACCGGCTATCAATTAAGTAATACCTGGTTGCCACCCATTAACGATCTACGTAGGTAGTTCCCTTCCCTGTCCCTTCACTATTGTTATTTCGTTTCGGTGTTTTCCAAATTCGAACGTTCCTCATCGCCGGATGTTTTATTCCAGACTTGTGTCATTGTCATGAGCGTACGCCTGTTATGTTATGTAAGCCTCTGAGGCCGATTCTGATGGTTCCGTCAGCTTCCGCTTCGAACGCTAGCGCTGTACCGCGTCCGAGGAGCCATCTGGTGACGAATGAACGTACCATTTCCACTTCTATTGGATAACGTCTAAATTCAAAGCTCATTGTTTTAGAAGCCTTTCTCGAAGACAGTCGAGAGAATTTCGCCTTATTTCCTTGACACGGCATAAGCCCAAAAGCCTACATCATGTCAACAATGTAGGATTATTAGTGTAATTGTGACAGAATTCGAAGGAAGCGACATAAGTACCTTGACAGCACGGAACTTAAAAACGGGAGCTGTAAGTCTCATGAAGGAAAAGAAGTAACACACTTTATACAACGAAATCTAACTTGAAAATGTGTGAGAACCAATAAGTCAGAAAGATTTGGAGAAGTTTACTTACAAAGTATTAAATCCCTAGATTCATAATCGAGAGTTGCAGACCTAATATGCCATTTTCTAATAAGAAAGATAAAAATTCTGCTCAACAAATCCCGACAATTTACGGACTATGCAGTATCGATAACAGTGAGCCTCACAAAAACTATGCTCATGGCTTCGGCATAAACTAGAAAATATTTTAAAGGAAGTTATGACTTCCTTTGACAGATGAAATATATCGATGGGTATCATTAATGAAGAGCTTGTGTTTCTGGAATTGCTCTCCTCAGCGTTCTAAGAACCCATAACACACAACATTGGTGCACTCTGAAGACAGTCGCTATACTCGAGAGTGAGTGAATGCCTATGATGGTTACGATGCTACAGAGGAGTGTATACAATATTTTTGGCAATGAATTTAAACAACAATAAAGTTTCCAGTGGGAAACTATAATCCATTTTATCAGATGAGAATATCAACTGACAAAAAAATGATAGTGTACAGGCTTCCCGATCTTCAAAAATCCAGCATTTTTCCCCGCTGTGGCAGCGATCTCGTCAGTTGGATTGCCACATTCTTCCAAGGCACTGCCTAATACACTGTTGGGACACAACTGCAAGCCTCCTTTGTAAAACGGTGGAAAGATATGGCAACCCAACTATGGTCCGCTACCACCCTGGGGTGAAACACTTGATATTTAAGATTGAGAAGCCTCTGCGCTATCACATTTTTAATTTATTGTACGCACAAATCCACATTTAGATTAGATTAGATTAGATTGTTATTGTTGTTTCTGTTTGAGTCATCAGCCTATAGACTGGTTTGATGCAACTCTCATGCCACCCTATCATGTACTAAACTTTTCATTTCTACATAACTACTTCATCCTACATCTGCTCTAAGCTGCTTCTCATATTTATGCTAAGTCTACCCCTTCGGTTCTTAGCGCCTGCACTTCCCTCAAAACCCAACTGAACAAGTCCTACCTCTTCCTTGCGTCGAATTCGGCCAAATCTGTATCCTCTCACCAATTCTATTCAGTATCTCTTCATTTGCGATTTGATATTTCCATCTCACCTCCAGCATTCTTTTGTAAAAACCCCATTTCAAAATCTTCTACTTTCCGAGCTAGCTATCGCCCATGTTTCATTTCCAAACGAAAATCTTCAGAAACATATTTCTTATTCCTATATCAATGTTCGAAGTGAGCAAATTTATTTTCTTAAGAAAGGCCTTCCTTTCTTGTGCCAGTCTGCATTTTATGTCCCCCTTATTTTTGCCATCATTAATTATTTTATTATCCAAGTAAAATTATTTATCTACCTCAATTAAGATTTCATTTCCTGCATCACCTGACTTTGTTGGACTGCAGTCTATTAATTTTGTTTTGAACTGATTTATCCCCTGTACTCCTTCCCCCAAGACTCTGTCCATACTATTTAGCAATTTCTCCAGATCTGCTGCAGATTCAGATAAAACAACAATATCATGGGCAAACCTCAGGGTTTTGACTTCCTCTCCTTCGACTGTGATTTCCTTTCCAAATTCCTCTTTGGTTTCCTTTACCGCCGTTCTATATAAACACTGAAAAGGTGGGGGAGGGGGGAGGCTGGAATGCAGGCTTGCCTCATTCCTTTCTGGATTTCTGTTTCTTCTCCAAAGGCTCTCTTCTTATCACTGCATATTAATGTTTATACACATAGTAGATAATTCTTTTTTCTCTGTATCTGAACCCAGTCTCCTTCAAAATCGCAAATAATTCGGTCTGTTAAATTACATTAAATCAGATTTACTACATTAGACTAGGCAATATTATGATTACTTGTAAATTTTATGACTATTAACATGAATGGTGTTGTAAATGCGATAAACGTACTATAAGATGCAATACATTAAAATAAATAATGGTCTGCCATATAGTCAATGGCGTGAAGATATGAACGATGCCTACAAATGTGTCTGCCGTACGATCCATACAAGGAAGTTCTTAGAACAATAGTCTCTATTGACACAGGCACAGAGAGAAACACTTGTGCATGACCTGCGATCTTGTTTACCAAGTGGATTCCTGTGTAATTGTCATGATCGTATCATCACTTCACTATTCAACGAAACTCTTTAAATACAAAGTTGTTCATGCTGCAAGAAAAGTACAAGGTCTGTTCAGTAAAGGCAGTTGCATGCAGGTGGATACAATCGCTATTTAGCCTCACACAGTAGTAAGCACTAGAAATATTGTAGTTCCACAAAACAGATAATCAACTACAGGAATTTAATGTACAAAAATCATTCGTTTATGATATTGCAATGCTGTACTACTGGGACAAATATGGTTTCCAGGCATTGAGCGGAGTATCTTCATGATCGGTGCTCGAGGAGCCCTGTCCATATAAGTGATGGTTCTCCAGCCCCGTACATTCTACTTGTAAGTGTCCTGCATGCAGTGGTGCTGAATAGGATGCCTAATCGCTGGTTTACAAAGGAGCGCTATTACGTGCTATATTTCGGATGTGAAACAGAAAGCAGTCATTTTACTACACATATTGCATAACAGGATACATTTGGAAATCGCCAAATATGCAGAAATTAAAGTATAATAAGTCGTTAATTTATAAACGTGCAGAAATTCAACTCCTCCAAAAAGGTCGCTTGCATGTGGTATGTGGCTTGAACAATCCATTAGGTCGTAATTGCAACTCTGTTCAGTAAAATACGTCTACAGACCGCAGACAGTCATTTGAAAACTCTTACGCATATCGTCTGCGACCTTCGGCTGCATTTCGACCAGATGCTCCGTAGATTAAAATTATGCCTGTGTATTCGTCATTGCTGAAAACACCAGCCATTGTCGATATGTTGACAGCAACTGTAGTGTTGCTGTACCAAATGGGCGCATTAGACGGGTCGCGCTGAACAACATGCAGCGAGCGGCTGTCCGGTTATCTCTTCATATTCTGACGTCACCTACCTGCAGGCAGTAGTACCCCTGTGAAAATCAGTTGTAAGACATCCCATTCATCATTAGTGCGTGCGGGTCACTTACAAGTAGAAAATACGGAGCTGGCTGACCGCTTGGTATATTCTATATCTCATAGAAAGTTTCAGCTATAATATAGACCCTAATTCTTTTAGTACAGATACTTGAAAATATCATATTAGTATCTTCAGAGACACGTATAACATACTGTTTAGTGTCCTGTTCGGAATTATTCATTCAACTGTTGTGTAAATACATTTATATATCAATGAATTAAATAGTGGTTTTCTCAGCCCTAGCTGCCGGATTCAATCACGGCTCACTCCAGTGGACTTAAAGATGCTCAAATACGCCAGCCTCTTGTCTGTAAATTTACCCGTTCGTGAAAGAAATCCACACAACATTAAAATAGCTAGCGGAACTTAATTGTTATCTTCTTCGTGAAGATCACGCAGTTTTACAGAGAAGAAACACGAATTTGATATTCTTCAGATTATGAAGTTGACATCAGTGATTAGTACTATATGAAAGCCCGAGGTTCGATTCCCGGCCAGGTCGGGGATTTTTACCTGGACCTGAGGGCTGGTTCGAGGTCCACTCAGTCTACGTGATTAGAATTGAGGAGCTATCTGACGGTGAGATAACGGCCCCGGTCTCGAAAGCCAAGAATAACGGTCGAGAAAATTCGTCGTGCTGACCACAGTGCACCTCGTAATCTGCAGGCCTTCGGGCTGAGCAGCAGTCACCTGGTAGGACAAGGCCCTTCAAGGGCTGTAGTGCCATGGGGTTTGTTTTTTATTTTCTTGAATTATTTTTCCAGGTACGGTATTTTTACTTTTTCTATTCGACCAATATGTGCTTTCAAAAACTTTGGAGCGTTCTTGATGTTAAATTTGGTTTCTTCTATAGAGATTTTCAAACATATATTGTTGGCTATTTCTTCCAAGAGATTGATTTGTATTGTTGCATCTGTCGGACTCTCTAAAAGTGTAGAAAAATCGTCTGCAAATGACAGGCAATAAATTTCAACACTTTTGTTTGTTCTCTGCGAAGTTATATGCGAAATTTTATATTGTTAAATTACAGGTATATTATTATTATTATTATTATTATTATTATTATTATTATTATTATTATTATTATTATTCTGAAATCGAAGCATATAAGTGGGATGAGAGGTAGTGGGAGATTTGGAAATTCTGCATACAACCTGTTCGGGCGCAATGATGCCCACATGCAGTCATTAACACTTGAACAGTGGATGCAGTGATGACCCATGGAGACCGATAATTCAGAGATAATTGACTCAAATTACAGTGTTTTACGTCATGCAAATGGGATCGGCCGGGTGGCCTTCAATTGCGAGCTAAACAAAGAAAGCCGGACACTAGACAACTGCAAACACATACACACTCCATAAAAGCTGACGGGGAATCAGCGATTTGGAATTATTCCCAGATGAAACTTGATAAATTTTAATTTCTCAAAGTCATACGTGCCGCATTAACTTGCATGACTGCAGTTCGTGTAGCTTTATAAAGTGATGTACTTGTTTGTTTCAACAAGGACAGTACAACACCGTTTGTAGGTTACTGTGTATAACGGTTGCCTGCGAGATAATACGAGACTTGCCTCAAGGCAGTGTCTTGGAGCGCGAGACATTTCGATAAGTGGGAAGGAGGACTAGTACCTCGCCCAGGCGGTCTGGCCTGCTATGCAGAACAGGGGTCTTACGGAGGGATGGGGAAGCTTGGAAGGGATAGGTAAGGAAGAAAAAAGGAATTGGCCGTGGTTTTAAATTAGGTACCATCCCAGCATCTGCCTGGAGAAGAAATGGGAAACCACGGAAAACCACTTCGATGATGGCTGAGGTGTGAATCGAACCCTTGTACTCAGTTGACGTCCTGAAGCTGAGTGGGCCCCGTTCCAGTCCTCGTACTACTTTTCAAATGTTGAATCCCGGCAGCTAACCACTCTAACCAGTACACCTTCTTCTTCTTCTACGTGTCCTACATCTCTGGAGTCGCCGGTGCGAACTGCGTCACACACGTGGATTTGGCCCTGTTGTGACGTACCCACTCTTGCCCACAGATGTGTGACAAAATTGTGACGTGGCGGGCCACCTTAATGTTAATATAAATAACTAATATATCATTGTTTCTCCATAAACAATATCCCATGGGCGCCAGTCTTCAAGCTTATGGCTTGAAAACGATAGTTGGTAATTAATAATTATAATACAACCAACAGAAGTACCCGTTCTTCGTACGGGTTGACAGAAACTGGCTTTAGTTAATCATACTATCGGTGTGACTGACTTCTTTAGATATTTATATCACTGGTGTATTTACTTAAGTACGTAGACATTATTTGTCATGTTTGGAATTATAGTGTATCTTCTTCTTCTTTTCTTCATGGGGCCTCTAAATATTAGTTCCTAATTAGTGCCGACCTCTAAGATCTTATGCTACCATGTTTTTCCTTCATTCCCACCTAGATATACCTGCTCCCTTCACAAAGCTGCAGGTTTAGTGTAGGCCTAAGAATACTTCCGCTAGATGGTACCAAAAATATAAATATTAGGCTACTGAATGTATTTGTTTGATCCGACATTCAGTAACTATTACAAATTATCAAGGAAATACGCGATGCATAAAAGAAACTACTATAATTATCGAGAATTATAATTTGCAGGGCTTGTCACTCATGTCGCACATCATATAATGAATCTGAAATTTGGACCAAAATATCGGAACTAATAACATCAGTGATCCTACTACTCCATGATTTGATAGAAAATAGTTTAAACTATAGGTAACAGACTCCGCAAAATGCTGAAACCTAAGCCAGTACGTAAAACCGGAGGCCCTTCGGCAACCGCTGGTCGCTGTACTACGGAGATCTCCGGGGCTATTATTTTTATACATCACTACCTTTCCATCCCCGCCCAAAGGACTGCTATGAGCGTCTTACACAACAGTTTATTTTTTCCAGATAGTAAGTCATACGTGTATCAATTCTGGTTGGCAGCTATGCCCAAACGTACATGCATAATCTAGCTGCTGTAGAATCCTGGAGCTGACGTTGCCATGGTTACGGCCGTTCGTTTCTTTATCCGATTCCTAGAGCAGGGGTAGTGTGGTTCCAATATCTCCATAACGGTTGGTTTTAGGGCCTTAAAGCATTATTTTCGGGCCCGAGGGTTTACCGAGTTTTGTTCTTTGCGTCAAGGGGCTAAAAATGAGCTTTGTCTCGTCATTGTACAACAAATTCGATTTCGCCTATATTAGCCTATTATTTTAATATTTTATATCTCCCCCCGTGCCCCCGCCCCCCGCGAATTGTTTTGAAAATAAAATACAGCCCATGTCACTGGCATTGCAGCTTTCTATAGGTGAAGTAATTTTTAGAATCGGTTCAGTAGTTTTTGAGTCTATCCACTACAAACAAATATACAAATGTTTCCTCTTTATAATATTAGTATAGAAGTATAGATTACATCCCTACGCATACAGTTGCCGTCAGGAAGGGCATCCAACCGTAAAACAGGGTCAAATCCACATGTGCGACACAGTTCGCACCCGCAACCCCACAGGTGTGGGTAAAGCGATAGAAGAAGAAGATACTCATTTTAAAAATTCACCCGCTTTTTTTATTCTTTTCGCCCCCTTAAGTGGATTTTCCAAAAAGAGTGTGTTCATTTTTAAAGGAGATTCCAAGTACAAATTTTAAAGTCTGTAACATCTTCATTTTTTGAGATATATTGAACCCGATAGGGGCATGATCCAAGGACCTTTGGTTGATATCGATCTCCATAATTACACACGCAATGCTATTAAAATGAAAGAACGCTGAGAATGATTAATATACATATCATTAATAGAGGTCATACCGAAACTAATTAATATTCATACCATTGAGATAGATAAATTGTGTATTTTAAAATTATTCTACGAGATTTCTTTGTCTGCGACTTATTGCGCAGTATTATCCTTTGTGTAGCGGGGGCCCCGTAGATGAAGCCAAGCCAACTTAGACCCGGGAGGGGTTATGAATGGGGATTCCCTGTGACATCACTCGAGAGAAGACATCCCTCCTCAAGACTCACAGAATGAGGGGAAACTAACTTTTTCGAAACGGAATATAGGAGCCATCTTGGAATCGGACTGGCCAACTTAATTACCTACGAGATAGAAAATTAACAAAACTCTAATTAGGGGCTCATCTCCCGATTTAAAAGGGATAAATGTCATTGGGACATTTATTTAGAGTGTTTAATGTCCTCTTCCGTGATAACTTTCAGCCGAAGAAAGAATACTGTGTTGTTTCTGCGTGGAAAAGTACTGGGGCCATCTGTTTAGTCTCACGACAGCTCCTCGAGATCGGGACTTCACCCCGTGTGGCGGGGGAAGCAGAACAGATTTTAATTAATTTAAAGAGATTCACCGAAGGATAATTGAGTGGTTATGTCTAAATCGCACCAACTAGATATTGGTCACCGGTCGCCCGCACTATTTTACCTCGAGTACGCCGGGAATAGGCGCTACGCAAATTAGGGGAAGGGGTACCGCTCCCTAGTAAAAACTACTGCAGAACGGGACAAGCGTCAGTCCGGGTTTGCGGTTCATTGACGGCGCAGCTACGCTCTTTTAAGCCTTCGTTAGGTCTTTGTTCAATAGAAATTAATTCCTATTTAAGGTGAAATAATCCAATTTGCATAAACAGTGCTTAGTTTGATCTCTGTGACGCCAGTGTTAACTTTTTGGAAAACCGTGACGTGAAAAGTCATATTATTATGATTACTATAACATAAGAATCTTACGGAGTCGCATAGGAGATCGTGACCGGACGTTCACATTGAACGCTGTTAACCGGAGTGTGATTTAAACAGTGTCGTTGTGTCTGTGCAGGATTAAGTGTTAGCGGCTCCAACATCATCAAACAATGGCTCAGCAACTTCAAGATGGAATATTAATGGAAATCATCACCGTGGTGCCCATGGAGGAGGAGTAAACTCAGGATGGACTTCCCGAGTTGACGGAGGCATCACCACCATGTGATAGAGATGAGTACAAAGTTCTAATATCTGGCATGCATAGAAGGGATGGGAATATTTATTGTAAACTGACGCTATAAGGGATTTAAAGATGTAGTCCTGTGGAAATAGAGCGCCGGAATGGGCGCGTAGTAATTAATTCTTAGCTTAGGAAACCGACTACAGGTCTGAGTAATCGAGTGTAAATAATTAAGGGAAAATAATACTTTAGCTTTGCTTAGGATAGTGATTCATTCAATTATTTTCTTTCTTGGGAGATTCTGTTGTTTATTTGCGTCAGAAGACCAGTAATAATTAGTTTATGGGAGTGCAATGAGAGTAGTTATTAGAGCATTCATTAATTTGATAAGTGCATGGTATATAAAACGGTAAGTACTGCGGTATGCAAAGGCACGTCACTACGAGACCCAGCGGCCAACGTGACAACCTCAAAATTTCCACCCTTTGAAATACTTAGATAAGGAGTGATAGGTTTAAATTGATTCTGTGATTAAATATGCCAGGAAGTGATCATAATAAGTGTATTAAACATCGATTCGTGTGAAAAGTAATTAATTAATGCATGTATTGCCGTGTGACGATAGTGTAGCCGTGTGCCGGCCATCGATTAATTAGCAGTCAGTAATCAGATGTTAATTGCCGCGCGAGTGCTTAATTGTGTTGTAATTGCTGTATAGATTCCGCGCAATGGCCACGTATAAGTAAGGTAGCGGGTAAGCTATGTAGAACGACGATAATAATAATAATAATAATAATAATAATAATAATAATAATAATAATAATAATAATAATAATAATGATAATAACAATCGGGCAAAGATTACCATTATGGGGCGGGAGTCGCGTTGCAAGAATGATATGATACTGCTGGGTAGATGTGTGTTTATTTTAAGGTGATTTGCGCGAGTCATTTTAAGACCGCAGTTTATTGTGGAAGTACGTCCGAGTGATGTGTTACAGTTTCCTTTTGAAAGGGAATGTTACGCCTGTTAATGTGGTTGTTGACCCCTAGGGGAGGGTGAATCACCGCCTGGCCTTGGCCCAGCGTGTATTTTTTGTCTGAATGTCCCGTAAGCGGAGGAGGATAGGACGGGGCTGTTAAAAGGGAAGTTGTTTTCTTTGAACGGCGAAATAATGTGATCTACCTAACACGGCAGAGCTGTGAAATAATTAACACACGACCCGGCCGATGATGGTAATGTTTGCCAATGAATCGTTGTTAATTGTACCAGTATAATTAGATAGGGATTACAGGACCCTGCCTTCATCGCAAGAGGTTGTCAGTTCGATGCTCAACGTAGGCATTGGAGGCCTACAGTGTCAGAAGGAAGATCAAGTGCCTTTTACGTGTTTTTCTTGCATATCATGTACCATGTATGTGTTTTTTTTGTGTCATGTGTGGTTGTACATAAGGTCAGTGGTGGTTCTGTCCATCAGCTCGACGATGCCTAGAATAGCGAGGGTCGGTTCGATCCCAGGTGTTGTATCATATGTGTGTATTTTCATTTTTTTTTTTTGTCATTTCATTGGGAAATTTAGGTCTTTATTATAATAGGGATTGCTCAGACGTGTGGTCGGACGCATGTTAGTTTTATGTGTTAGTGATAATATAGCTTCAGTGTTATGATAAAATTTCCATTCGCTATATGTCACGATACATCGCTTCGCGATAACGTACTCGTTTCTATCACGTATAACGGACTGAGGTCCACAAACAACCTACAACAAGCATTTGTAAATGTTAATGTAATTCATTAGGGTAATTTAATGCATCATTTCCCATTATCATTAAGGTTCAATAAACCGGTTTGTGAGTCAAATATTTTAATTCGAAGGTGTTCTCATTTTTAGTTATATGCCCCGCTTCTCCTCCCTTGTACGCCTCTAAGCTTACTTTAGTTCAGCGCCTATTTATTTCTTACTTCTTGACCTGTTAGCGACCCTGTAGATCTCATGCCGGTGCCAGTTAGGTAGGGGCGGGTGCATATACAAAATGGCGCGTCCAAAGTGGGGCGTAAGTCACGATAGCGAGGAGGATAATTGTACACGTTGCGCCATATACAAAATGTCGGCCCAATGTGGGACGTGTTTTACTGTTAAATAGGCGCGTATATTTATATTATCTGACATTTCCACGTGACGCGCACATATACAAAATGGCACGTCCAACGTGATGCGAGATAAAAGGGCGTAAGTGAACCGTGGGGGCTCGATATGTCCGTAAATAAGGGCTACCCAGATTTAGGAAATGTAGCGCCATATAAAATGACATCTAATGTGTGGCTATATAAAATGACGCTCCAGGTGGGACATGTTTTACGGTTTAATGGACGAATTTTCATGTTTAATAGGCGCATAATTATCCCACATATCGCATACCATTAATGCGAAGATAGGGGCGTGTTGTGGTGATTAATAGGCAAGGCATACTTGTGCGGCTTCCAGGAGTGGGCACGATTATTTTGGTAACCCGTGTCTGCTTCTGACATTTCCACGCGAGGCCCAGTTCATTATAGTTGAATAAGTGACACCTTGATGTCAATCTTAAATCGTTTTATGAATGAGAACACAGTCATGGTCCAATGATATGGGCAGAGCCATGACATTCGCGTCAGCAGGGGCGTATCCAAAATTCAAGGGGATCAGTTTGAATCCCGGGAAACAATAAAATGAATTTCCCAGAAGTGAGGTTCGAAGTGAATAGTGGCTCTTTCTTAGTGCATATTTATTCACGGATATTAGCCAGTGGTGCGTGTTCCGTCACCAAGCAACCTGCTATTAGGAAATATATTTTACGTTAGTATAACCGTGGATGAGAAGAGGTAACCTCACGCCTACTTTTCTTTTTCAGGTGGCAGTAGGTTGATTTCATGGGTTCAGTTTGAGATTCTGATGACTTTGTGTGTTTGAAGGACCTCAATGCTGAAGGCATGGGTTGATTTACTGGCACTATACCACAGGTGTTGGTATTTAAAATCGAGCCCAGTTTTAGAATTACAGGTCAACCGGCAACTGTATTAACTGAATTTGAGGGCTAATATTACAATCATTTTCGGATATTTCCCGTTGCTTTCCATATAAATTTCATGAACCTTAATGATGTTAGGCAGTTAGGCAGCTTCAATGATAGCCGTTTTTGAGGCTTAATTTGCAATGACGATTAAAGTAAAAATTATTTGAAGCTGGAAGAACGTAAAGTTTGGATAGAGGAATCTTTTCTTTTAAAATAAATAATAATTATATTGTTGTGGATTGTTGATGCCGACGTTAGCGAGGGGGGTCCTATCATCTCAAAGGATAGCGACATGGATAGTGAAGCCATGCGGGCTTTGATGGAGGAGATTAGGGAGATGAAGAATAGCGTGAAGGACGATTTTAAGAAGTTCCGTGCCGAGATGAAGGAGATAATGGAAGAGAACCGGGTGCAGCTTAGGAACAGTCTGACGGGGGTAATGGAGCGACAGTTTGCAGATATGAGGGAAGCAAGTAGTGGGATAAGAAGGCTCACAGAGGAACTGAGACAGGACAGATTAAAAGGGTTCGGAGTTAAATCGAAAGTGCAAATAGATCAGAATAGTCCAGAGAGTAGTGAAGTGATGAACAGTACAAATGACTCTGAGGATAAGTTTACAAACCTTGAGGATAAGGCAGAAGAAAAACGAATAGAGACAGAGGCAGTGAATGAAAGGAAAGTTGAGGGAATAGTTGAGCGGCATGATCAGGTTGAGACCAGTATCACGCGAGACAATATCCACGTAAACGATGAAATCAGGAGCGAAGAGAAAGGCTCGAAAACGATGGTGAAATTGGAGATCCACGAAGAACAAATTAACGCACTTCGCGAAGAAATAGAGGGAATGAAGAAATTAGACTTTCAGGATGAACCACATTTCAAAATGGAGAATATGGAAGACGAGATGAAAGCTGAGGACGGAGCAGAAAGGAAGAGATCATCAGGTCGATACAAGAGACGACAACGCAACAAGCAGCGCCGAATTAAGTATGGATGGCTTTCCAGTCAAAGAGGGACATGTTTAAGAAGAAGACGTCGGGATACCAGAGGTTCGAAGCTACAGCATGTGAACTGGAGAGACGGGGTGAGAGATGAACGAGTTATGAAACCCAAACGCTACGTAGAGCAATTGAAACGTAAGCGAGGGAGCAAGAAGGGCCAGCCCTTGGCAATATTGCAAGTAACAAGAAGAAGTGGAAGTCTTGAGTTCGTAGCACGTGGGGACTCAAGCCGGAAGAACCTGAAGGTAATCGGCGAGATTACAGAGGATCCAGGAGGATGTTCTGTGGCTTAACGAAGGTAGACCTAACTTATCGACGGTCATCTTATGTATGTAAATATTTGTAAATATTATCACCCAGGCACAACTGATGAATTACATTAATTACCCGAACGTGACAGCAAATCTGAAGGTGTACCATACGGCCGGAGGCAACTTAGAAGAAGTGAACAACGCAGAAGAACTTGGAGCAACGGAAGAAGAAGACGATGAGGAAGACGGAGAAGAAGATCGACATGACGTGTCAGATGAAGAGTCGGGACCAAATGAGGAAGCCGAAGAAGTCAATTATTTGGAGAATTTGTTTTTACAGAGAGATCTTGGGGATGAAGAATGTCCAGAATGTCAGTACCTGGAGAACTACAGAGAAGCATTGCGTCAGATAGCATATTATTTAGAAAGAGAGAACCAGGAACTTCGCCAGAAAGCAAAGGTTTGGAAACAGTTGTGAATCGATATTGACAATTGAATATTTAGCGACGAAATGTGTCCAGTGCCTGTACCCATTTCTTCTCGGGGAGAGGGGAATATGAACCCGATAGGGGCATGATCAAAGGACCTTTGGTTGATATCGATCTCCATAATTACACACGCAATGCTATTAAAATGAAAGAACGCTGAGAATGATTAATATACATATCATTAATAGAGGTCATACCGAAACTAATTAATATTCATACCATTGAGATAGATAAATTGTGTATTTTAAAATTATTCTACGAGATTTCTTTGTCTGCGACTTATTGCGCAGTATTATCCTTTGTGTAGCGGGGGCCCCGTAGATGAAGCCAAGCCAACTTAGACCCGGGAGGGGTTATGAATGGGGATTCCCTGTGACATCACTCGAGAGAAGACATCCCTCCTCAAGACTCACAGAATGAGGGGAAACTAACTTTTTCGAAACGGAATATAGGAGCCATCTTGGAATCGGACTGGCCAACTTAATTACCTACGAGATAGAAAATTAACAAAACTCTAATTAGGGGCTCATCTCCCGATTTAAAAGGGATAAATGTCATTGGGACATTTATTTAGAGTGTTTAATGTCCTCTTCCGTGATAACTTTCAGCCGAAGAAAGAATACTGTGTTGTTTCTGCGTGGAAAAGTACTGGGGCCATCTGTTTAGTCTCACGACAGCTCCTCGAGATCGGGACTTCACCCCGTGTGGCGGGGGAAGCAGAACAGATTTTAATTAATTTAAAGAGATTCACCGAAGGATAATTGAGTGGTTATGTCTAAATCGCACCAACTAGATATTGGTCACCGGTCGCCCGCACTATTTTACCTCGAGTACGCCGGGAATAGGCGCTACGCAAATTAGGGGAAGGGGTACCGCTCCCTAGTAAAAACTACTGCAGAACGGGACAAGCGTCAGTCCGGGTTTGCGGTTCATTGACGGCGCAGCTACGCTCTTTTAAGCCTTCGTTAGGTCTTTGTTCAATAGAAATTAATTCCTATTTAAGGTGAAATAATCCAATTTGCATAAACAGTGCTTAGTTTGATCTCTGTGACGCCAGTGTTAACTTTTTGGAAAACCGTGACGTGAAAAGTCATATTATTATGATTACTATAACATAAGAATCTTACGGAGTCGCATAGGAGATCGTGACCGGACGTTCACATTGAACGCTGTTAACCGGAGTGTGATTTAAACAGTGTCGTTGTGTCTGTGCAGGATTAAGTGTTAGCGGCTCCAACATCATCAAACAATGGCTCAGCAACTTCAAGATGGAATATTAATGGAAATCATCACCGTGGTGCCCATGGAGGAGGAGTAAACTCAGGATGGACTTCCCGAGTTGACGGAGGCATCACCACCATGTGATAGAGATGAGTACAAAGTTCTAATATCTGGCATGCATAGAAGGGATGGGAATATTTATTGTAAACTGACGCTATAAGGGATTTAAAGATGTAGTCCTGTGGAAATAGAGCGCCGGAATGGGCGCGTAGTAATTAATTCTTAGCTTAGGAAACCGACTACAGGTCTGAGTAATCGAGTGTAAATAATTAAGGGAAAATAATACTTTAGCTTTGCTTAGGATAGTGATTCATTCAATTATTTTCTTTCTTGGGAGATTCTGTTGTTTATTTGCGTCAGAAGACCAGTAATAATTAGTTTATGGGAGTGCAATGAGAGTAGTTATTAGAGCATTCATTAATTTGATAAGTGCATGGTATATAAAACGGTAAGTACTGCGGTATGCAAAGGCACGTCACTACGAGACCCAGCGGCCAACGTGACAACCTCAAAATTTCCACCCTTTGAAATACTTAGATAAGGAGTGATAGGTTTAAATTGATTCTGTGATTAAATATGCCAGGAAGTGATCATAATAAGTGTATTAAACATCGATTCGTGTGAAAAGTAATTAATTAATGCATGTATTGCCGTGTGACGATAGTGTAGCCGTGTGCCGGCCATCGATTAATTAGCAGTCAGTAATCAGATGTTAATTGCCGCGCGAGTGCTTAATTGTGTTGTAATTGCTGTATAGATTCCGCGCAATGGCCACGTATAAGTAAGGTAGCGGGTAAGCTATGTAGAACGACGATAATAATAATAATAATAATAATAATAATAATAATAATAATAATAATAATAATAATAATAACAATCGGGCAAAGATTACCATTATGGGGCGGGAGTCGCGTTGCAAGAATGATATGATACTGCTGGGTAGATGTGTGTTTATTTTAAGGTGATTTGCGCGAGTCATTTTAAGACCGCAGTTTATTGTGGAAGTACGTCCGAGTGATGTGTTACAGTTTCCTTTTGAAAGGGAATGTTACGCCTGTTAATGTGGTTGTTGACCCCTAGGGGAGGGTGAATCACCGCCTGGCCTTGGCCCAGCGTGTATTTTTTGTCTGAATGTCCCGTAAGCGGAGGAGGATAGGACGGGGCTGTTAAAAGGGAAGTTGTTTTCTTTGAACGGCGAAATAATGTGATCTACCTAACACGGCAGAGCTGTGAAATAATTAACACACGACCCGGCCGATGATGGTAATGTTTGCCAATGAATCGTTGTTAATTGTACCAGTATAATTAGATAGGGATTACAGGACCCTGCCTTCATCGCAAGAGGTTGTCAGTTCGATGCTCAACGTAGGCATTGGAGGCCTACAGTGTCAGAAGGAAGATCAAGTGCCTTTTACGTGTTTTTCTTGCATATCATGTACCATGTATGTGTTTTTTTTGTGTCATGTGTGGTTGTACATAAGGTCAGTGGTGGTTCTGTCCATCAGCTCGACGATGCCTAGAATAGCGAGGGTCGGTTCGATCCCAGGTGTTGTATCATATGTGTGTATTTTCATTTTTTTTTTGTCATTTCATTGGGAAATTTAGGTCTTTATTATAATAGGGATTGCTCAGACGTGTGGTCGGACGCATGTTAGTTTTATGTGTTAGTGATAATATAGCTTCAGTGTTATGATAAAATTTCCATTCGCTATATGTCACGATACATCGCTTCGCGATAACGTACTCGTTTCTATCACGTATAACGGACTGAGGTCCACAAACAACCTACAACAAGCATTTGTAAATGTTAATGTAATTCATTAGGGTAATTTAATGCATCATTTCCCATTATCATTAAGGTTCAATAAACCGGTTTGTGAGTCAAATATTTTAATTCGAAGGTGTTCTCATTTTTAGTTATATGCCCCGCTTCTCCTCCCTTGTACGCCTCTAAGCTTACTTTAGTTCAGCGCCTATTTATTTCTTACTTCTTGACCTGTTAGCGACCCTGTAGATCTCATGCCGGTGCCAGTTAGGTAGGGGCGGGTGCAATATGTATCCTCATATAAATAACTCAACTCCTTCCTCACTTTTTTCACACACCCCCGCTTAAGTGGATTTTCTGAAAACGAATATTTATATTCTTTTATTGTTAAAGAGGATTCCAAATATCAATTTTCAGGTCTGTAACATGTTAGGTTTTGGTGATTTATTGTAGATAATTTCGCTGCTGTAGAACCCTGGAACTGACGTTGCCATGGTTACGGCTGTTCATTACTTTATGCGATTCCTAGAGCAGGGGTAGTGTGGTGCCAATATATCCGTAACGGTTGGTTTTAGAGCCTTAAAACATGGTTTTCGGGCCCCAAGGCCTTACCGAGTTTTGTTCTTTGCGCAAGAGGATTAAATTGAGCTTTGTCTCGTCCTTATACGACAAATTCGATATTTTGTCTATATTAGCTCATTATTTTTATAATCCCCCCCGTGCCCCCACCTCGAATTGTTTTGAAAATAAAATATAGCCCATGTTACTCACTGGCAATGTAGCTTTCTATAGGTGAAGTAATTTTTAAAATTGGTTCAGTAGTTTTTGGGCCTATTCGTTACAAACAAACAAATTTTTCCTCTTTATAATATTAGTATAGAAGTATAGATAATACGTACTGAGACTCTAAAAACTCCCAGGGTTGGGGTGACGTAACACTAACCATTAAGTACACTAACTTGGAAGTTAAGGATCATTAATAATAATTTCAGAAAATACAAATTAAAACAGCTATTTATTAGGATGAAAAACGTGACGTAACGGCGTATTAACGAAATCTGAACTTACTGTACAGAAGAAAAAGAAACCTTGAATGAAATAAACACTATGAAAATGAACTGTTACGTGGAGACTAGCAGTAATTTATGCCATTAGCTCACCATTTGTAGACTCTGTTATCTAGATACAATCTATATAGCAGCTGATGTTTGATGGATCTCTCGTACAGACGGCGTCATCTCTTGTTGTGAATTCCAGTCCTACTTCTGCTTTGTGCATAGTACACTAGCTGTACTACGATTTTCCTGCCTTTAACACTCCCTACTGTACTCCTCACATAAAGTCGTAATTAGTCCTAATTTTAATAGCAAAACCACCATTGGTTAAGTTCATGGAGAGAATACACTTGTATTCTTCCGTATTACGGAACAGTAGCGTAACTAAATTCATAACAAAATCTCTCCTGGTCTATACCAGTCAAAACCGGTCTCCCGTTGACTTTAACTCTCGTCATTGAGATAATAGTTCTCATTGAGAATAAATTTTGAGTAGTACACTACTTAGATGCGAAGTGAACTAAGTTAAGATCTTCTCCGATGTCAAGCCGTACAGCTCTCCTCCGATGATAGATTAGAATCATCCTTCAAAGTAGTTGTAAGTAAGAGTGTCCTTCCAAGTAAGAGTGCCCAAGAGTGTTCTCCAGCTCTTGTCTTCGAAGTATATAGGTTCCAAAGTCTCCCTCCATCAACCATATCACATGGTCCAGTAAGATCTCTTATCCATTGCTGTGAATCCATCATGTTACTTCATTACGCCCATTCACATAGGTTGAACTTTCCGGAGGAAACAAGGCGTCAGGTAGCGAACTTCGAAAAGTAGGCGTTAACAAGGTTTTAACTGTCTCCTCAGAGTATGAAAGGGGTACGGTCTCTCGTAACCTTGATGACGTACATTTCCTGGTAATGGGCTGAAATTAGCCTGCTGACTCCGGTCACCTGACTTCGGCTATCGGAAAATTTACTGCAAGCTATTAATACGAATGATATTGAAATACTTCACACAATAAGTCGTTCGTTCAGAATACGTTATAGCCGCGACACAAAGAAATGAAATGATGATGTGAAATGGATGATTAAAACCCGATATATATACCTACCAGTGATTAAACACACACATCTTTTCAATTAATTAAACAGTTCGTTAATTTAATACATGCTGTGATGTGCCAAACATCACACTGTTTTACGGCCGGATGCCCTTCCTGACGTCAACTCTATATGGAGGGATGTGTTGCCTGAATATGAAGAGGAAAGTGTTGGGAAAAACACAAACACCCAGTTAGCGAGCCATTTGAATTAACCAATTAAGGCTAAAATCCCCGACCCGGCCAGAAATCGAAGCCGAGACCCACTGAACCGAAGGCTCAGCCAACCAGTCGGACACAGGCAGACTGATTTTAAATATACAATCTACTGAAAACAAGAGTTTGAAAGTAATCTTTACGACGTCAGCAATTCACAAACGCTAAACATACCAGAACAAATTACTGGAGGTTATAGTCGATACATTTCTGCAGAAATATGCCGTTTTATACGATGTGTCGTAATAAGTTCTTTTTTTAAATGCAGTGCTTATATAGAATTTACATTCACTTAATTCAATTCATTCATGTTACTCTCTCCCAAGTTGGTGGTTATCCATGACTGGGAAAGAGGACTTTTTAATTTTTTGTACAATTCCTTCATTTATACACTCAATCATGAATGTTCTCTCCACAGTCGGTAGCTATCCGTTATTGGGTGAGGAGAGAGTTTCATTCAATCATGCACGAACTCAATTCAGTCATGAAATCATTCACTCGCCAGTACATACTGTATAGGCACTTATTCGTTCTTTCAGTCAATAAATTCATTCAAAATGTATGTTGTAAGTGTAGGATAACTCTATAAAGATTAATGAGACAAAAGTAAGCTCTAATACAATTTAGGCAGGGAAAAATACGTGTGTGTCCTAGACTATATAACTCTGTTAACGTCTAGAACAAAATAAATAAATAAATAAATAAACGTTAAAAACACTACAATTTAGAAACTGGACTGAAATAATTAATAAGTTTAATTAGAAATGTAGAAGAAAGGAAAATAATACATGAATCAAAGCACATTTTTCATTACAATAAATGAGAGTCAACAAGTTGGAACCGGCCTATCGACTGACAAAGAACACTTGTAACAAAAAATGTCTATCACGCAATCTGAAACTGAAGCATTACACGTCATTCATACGACCAAAAGCTCTGTGTGCCATGGAGTGTCTTTCATTGAACCTAAGAGCTCTGATGGACAAACTGGAAGTGAGAGAGACAGGGGAATTCTCAGCAAAATCTTAGGTACGGTAAAGGAGAATGAAGAATTCCGTGGACGGCACAATTTCAAGCTCTACGAACACATAGATACGCTGTATGATTGTGCAAGGAAAAGGAGAGGAGCCTTCTATGGCCAAATAGTAAGACTGCCTTCCAGACAACTGACCAGTCGCCTGTTCATTTTCTGGCAGAACGAGAAGATCCGTACCACTTGGCTGACAAAAACTGAGAAAGACGTTAAAGAACTGGGAACATCAGATCTTCAAGATAGACGGTCTGTGTGACGTACCATGAAGGACTTCGGATGAAAGATAACCCCTGGATTGATGAAAGAAAAGAGGTACACCAGCAGAAAGTGCGCCAAAACTGGGCAATGATCAAAGCCCAACAGTTGAACAAGCGTGATCCAAAGTACGCCCATTCGAATGAAGAAGAAGAATACTCCCTCACCAGTTTTAGGTAATCTGAAACCGGGGGATGGGAGTATTCTATTCTGTTGCATTCTATTCTATTCTATTCTGTAAAGGGTTTTAGATGGAACCGTTAGACTTCGCCGTTATATCCCATACGTCGTTAAAAGCGATGTCGCAATAAACGTTTTCGTTTGGATTATAATTTTATTGGAATAATAATAACAATAAGTTAATTTATTAATTTGACCACCTAATTAGTAAAATAAGTCTTGTCTTTGTTGATTTACTTTGACATGTTAACTAAAATGGTATATGTTTCGCCTTGTATATAGGCATCATCAGCCATTGCCTTAACCTTGCAATAAAATCTGGCACCTGATTTACATATAAATAAAATAAAACCTCAAGGTTAAGGCAATGGCTGATGATGCCTATACACAAGGCGAAACATGTACCATTTTAGTTAACATGTCAATGTAAATCAACAAAGACAAGACTTATTGTACTGATTAGGTGGTCAAATTAATAAATTAACTTATTGTTATTATTCCAATCAAATATCATCATTACGGATCAAAAATGATATTTATCACATGTAATAAAGTTATAATTTTATTTCAAGAAAACAATAATGAGTAAAAGTTACACTGTATAAGAGGTAACCCTCTTTCTTTCTTTCTTTCTTTCTTTCTTTCTTTCTTTCTTTCTCTGTTTACCCTCCAGGGTCGCTTTTCCCTCGGACTCAGCGAGGGATCCCATCTGTAACGCCTCAAGGGTAGGGGACCAGTACCTCACCCAGACGGCCTCGCCTGCTATGCTGAAACAAGGGCCTTGTGGAGGGCTGGGAAGATTGGAAGGGACAGGCAAGGAAGAGGGAAGGAAGCGGCCGTGGCCTTAATTTAGGGGAAGTGGGGAAACCACGGAAAACCATTTCCAGGATGGCTGACGTGGGAATCGAACCCACCTCTACTCAGTTGACCTCCCGAGGTTGAGTGCACCCCGTTCCAGTCCTTGTACCAATTTTCAAATTTCGTGGCTGGGCCGGCAATCGAACCCGGGCCTCCGGGGGTTGCAGCTAGTAACGCTAACCAGTAAGAGGTAATTACGAGTAAAAATTACTAAAAATGTATTCGTCACAAACAACTCGATTACTTTTATTTAGTTGCTATCTAACTCCGCCTCTATCTCCAATTTACGTCCTCCGATGTTCCCCTTCACATCCTATCATTCCGACCGATATCAGTATCAAGTAGCCTTGGTATGAATGAAGTCACAATGCTCAACGAGTACAAGGCTCACATACCTGCATACAGATTATCATGATCTTACATTCTACCCCAGTCACAGAACTTTGCTTTTGTCCTTGGCATGTTACAAGTTGTAATTCTAATGAGAGTTTTCCATATAGGCCGTGAAGCAACACGAGCTGTCACACTGACTCACTCTAGACCAGAGTTGTTCTGTCAATGATACACGATATGTACACCATGAAGTATATGTGTTTATTCTAGAAGATCTGTCTGAAAAGTACGGTGAATGGACCCACATTGCAATGACAACGTGTGGTAACACTGCGTGCATGCGGATGAGAGTAGAGAGACATCTCGATA
The DNA here is from genome assembly GCF_040414725.1 of Anabrus simplex. Lineage (NCBI taxonomy): Eukaryota > Metazoa > Arthropoda > Insecta > Orthoptera > Tettigoniidae > Anabrus > Anabrus simplex. Next base: position 311,136,182 of record NC_090270.1, read on the forward strand.
AAGCACCACGTATCGTTCAGCACACGGAGTTGAAGCAAGTTGCCCTGCCAACGCAGAAATATAAAGCTTTGTTCAAAATTGGCAAAAATGGCGACGGTGATGCATAAGCTGTTTCTGCAAGTGTACGGAACAGAACAGTAAACAGAAAAAGTGTTTACGACTGGTTCAAACGCTTTCTGTATGGACTGGAAACTCTTGATGATGAGCCACGTCCATTCTGCTCAATTGCACTGTGACACGAACCTTCACACACACTATATTCGACTAGCCTCAGCAGAATAACCTCCTTCAACTATATATATAATTTTGTGTAGCTATCTCTAGCCGAGTGCAGCCCTTGTAAGGCAGACCCTCCGATGAAGGTGGGCGGCATCTGCCATGTGTAGGTAACTGCGTTGGTGGAGGATAGTGTTATGTGTGGTGTGTGAGTTGCAGGGATGTTGGGGACATCACAGACACCCAGCCCCCGGGCCAATGGAATTAACCAATGAAGATTAAAATCCACGACCCGGCCGGGAATCGAACCCGGGACCCTCTGAACCCAAGGCCAGTACGCTGACCATTCAGCCAACGAGTAGGACATCCTTCAACTAAGTTTGTTCAAATATATGTGGCGTTTCTCGAGATACGCCTTTATTCACATGCGCATGCCCAATCAATCAATCAATCAATCAATCAATCAATCAATCAATCAATCAATCAATCAATCAATCAATCAATCAATCAATTACTACTGATCTGTATTTAGAGCAGTCACCCAGGTGACATATTTCCTATCTGTGCATTACCTAGTCTTTTCTTAAATAATTTCAAACAATTTCGAAATTTATCGAACACCTCACTTAAAATATTGCATTCCCTAACTCCTCTTCCTTTGCACGAATATTTGCCACAAATTTTCGTCCTGAATTCCGATTTCCTACTTTTAAAACCACCATTCAAACTTATTCCATGCCATCTCTCCACTGAGAACTTGGAACATACCACTCGGTCGAGCAGTTAGACCCCTTTTCTCCCAAGTCTTCCGAGCCGAAAGTCTGCAATATTTTTGTAACGATACTCTTTTGTCGGAAATCACCCAGAACATATCGAGCTGCTGCTGCTGCTTTTCATGCATTATTTTCAGTTTTCGAATAAAGTAATCCTGGTGAGGTTCCCTTACTCTGGAACCATACACTAGCTGGGATCTTACAATTATATACCGTCTCATTTACATCCTTACTAGAACCGCTAAATACCTCATAACCATGTGCAGTGATCTGTACCCTTTATTTACAATCCCCTTTAAATGTTTAACTCCATGAAGATCTTTCCTTATGTTAACACCTAGGTACTTACAGTGATCCCCATATGGAACTTTCACCCCATCAAAAAATTAATTACCAGGCGAGTTGGCCGTGCGGTTAGGGGCGCGCGGCTGTGAGCTTGCATCCGGGAGATAGTGGGTTCGAATCCCACTGTTGGCAGTCCTGAAGATGGTTTTCCGTGGTTTCCCATTTTCACACCAGGCAAATTCTGGGGCTGTACCTTAATTAAGGCCACAATCGCTTCCTTCCCATTTTTAGGCCATTCCTATCCCATCGTCGACATAAGACCTATCCGCGTCGGTACGACGTAAAGCCATTAGCAAAAAAAAAAAAAAATTAAAAAGGAGAGGACTTTTACTCTCGGTGGATTTCTACTGTACAGTGGCATTGCAATATTAAGAAACCAAACATTGAATGACAAATTTCTCCTTTAATACTTAGCTGCATCGAAAATCTGTACAAGTATAAGTTTTCCACCTTTTGTGTTTTCATTTTGTGTTTTCGCCGCAAGAGTAATAATAAATTTGGCATATTCGCTATTAGTATAATAACATGGAGATGTTTTAGTTGGAACATTGAAGTAAACTTAGCCTAACATTTCGTAGCGAGCAGCAAATTGAGTATACAGGGTGTATCATAATTAATAGCGCAAATTGAAATAGCTCTAAGTACACGATACTAGAAGGTAAAATGTCTTAGTAACACGGGTCCGCAAACGAGCCATTTGCGAGATAGATTATAATTTGTGGTTATCAGCCACTCCTGACTTGAATGTGTGTAAACGTCACTTTACTAGAAAAAGGTACCAATACAATTCTAAATAAATTCACAAATCACAAACAGCTCTTTCGAATCGGTGTACAGTGCAGTATTATTAAAATCGTCAATACCTTTAATGTAGAAGACGAAGTTGGCCAACGACATCTGGTGGCGATAACTTCTCCCTTATTTTCATCTAGGAATTCCCTGGTAAGGACGTAAAGGAGAGGGAATGTGAGTCTCTGGTAAGACCCCAACTGGAGTATGGTTAGAGTGTACGGGATCCAAAAAAGATTACTTGATACAGCTCGATTTCTTCTGGCTGATATCCGACAAAAGAGTAGCGTTAAAAAATGTAGCAATGTTTGGGCTGGGAAGACTTGGGAGAAAGGAGACGAGCTGTTCGACTAAGTGGCATATGATCCGAGCTGTCAGTGGAGAGATGGCGTTGAACGACATTACTAGACAAATAAGTTTGAGTGGTGTCTTTGAAAGTAGGAAAGATCACATTACGAAGAAAAAGTAGGAATTCAAGTGGACAAATCGGGGCAAATAATATTTTGTAGTAAGAGTAATAATTGAAGCCCACCCAAGGATAAGGATGTAACCAACAAATAAGTTTTGGGGTTTATTTCATGGTAACACTGCTTGAGCCAATTGCATATGCAAGTGTACAAATTAGTTCATGTATTGAAAACAATGTTTTGTTGTTATAACTTAAGGGAAAATATGACTGAATTTCGGAACTTCTACTATTTATCACTTGCATATCTCAACCAAGTTTAAAACACGAGGATATATTAATATCATGTATCACCACACAAAATTTCGTGTATATTCGTTAATTTGTTGCAAAGTTATTAACAAATAATATTTACTTTTGATATGTTGCATGAAAAATGGACCTTTCGGCACAGTTTTCGTTATTTTTCGACTATAGTTTGTCAAACTTATCAAAAATACTCGTATTATTACTAATAACTCTGTGTTCTGCAGTCAGGTATAAACTATTGGAGAAACGTTTTTTCAATTTGTCATTGTTCATACAATAGGCAAAACTCTAGTTTGGTGTTAATACAGTGGAACCTCGATATCTCGAATCATCTCGAGAGATAAATTTTATTTCGAGTTATCGAAATTTCGAGATGTAGACAATACCGTTTTTGAGCATATATAGCGCATAATTGAATCATATCTACGGGCTTATACTGAATACAGTACTTCTTCAAACCAAACCAAACCAAACCAAACGGCATGGCACTACAGCCCTTGAAGGGCCATGGCCTACCAAGCGACCGCTGCTCAGCCCGAAGGCCTGCAGATTACGAGCTGCCGTGTGGTCAGCACGACGAATCCTCTCGGACGTTATTCTTGGCTTTCTAGACCGGGGCCGCTATCTCACCGTCATATATCTCCTCAGTTCTAATCACGTAGGCTGAGTGGACCTCGAACCAGCCCTCAGGTCCAGGTAAAAATCCCTGACCTGGCCGGAAATCGAACTCGGGGCCTCCGGGTAATAGAGAGGTACGCTACCCCTACACCACGGGGCCGGCACAGTACTTCTTACTCTGTTTAAAAATGTACTAACATACGCGTACTTTACGGCCTCGCTTTAATTACGACCCTTATTAAAGTAACATTTTAGAAGACAGGATACAGTAGTGAAACAAGGGACATACCTCCGTTAAGAGCGTTGGAAAAAATTCGTTAGTCTCTTCTCTTTTTTTACTGTCAACCTTACTTCCTTCCACATACGTTTCAACAACATTTATTGCTGTGAGAAACACTGTATTTTATATTCGACTGACTCTGTATGTAGGTTCGAAACCACGCAGCGAAAGTTCGTAAATGGAGCTCATCATCCACGACTTCGGGGTTGCTTTCGTAGGTGACCGGTAATAAATTCACACCCTAAAAACAGCGAAGTTTCCCCAATTTTCCGATTACTAGAAGTTTATTTTTCGGCTCCCGTCATATTAGCTCCCAGCATCACTGTAAACCTTTCTTTACTCGTTAACTGTTCCTCACAAATTATAAATGCTGTATTGCACAGTCAATGATGTACAAAATTCTAGTTAGAGAGTATTTTTTGGTTCAAGGGAGGAAACATTTGCTTCGAGAAATCAAGAAATTCGACTAACCGAGTTTCGAGTAATACAAAAATAAATACTTGTGAAGAATAGGGCAAACGGCCGAGAAATTGAAGTTACTCTGAGATACTGAAAATTCGAATAATGGAGGTTCGACTGTAATAATAAAATTCGGATCTAGTTTTAATTCCTGTTTTGCCTTAAAGATGCTCTTGATTGTAATTTACTCCCGCGGATTTCTTTCTCTTCATTTGCACAACGTAGGCCTACTACAAGGTGAATACGGGCCAATTGCAGTGCGATAATCGAAATGGTAGTCCGAAAAGCAACGAAGCCAATATTGTCTGACAACGTGAGAGAAGGAGAGACGTGCCACTATCCTTTAAATCCGACATTTACAGCTTTAAAGTCCGACTCGTTGGCTGAACGGTCAGCGTACTGGCCTTCGGTTCAGAGGGTCCCGGGTTCGATCCCCGGCCGGGTCGGGGATTTTAACCTTAATTGGTTAATTCCAATGACACGGGGGCTGGGTGTATGTGTTGTCTTCATCATCATTTCATCCTCATCACGACACGCAAGTCACCTACGGGTGTTAAATAGAAAGACCTGCACCTGGCGAGCCCAACCCTTCCTGGGATATCCTGGCACTAAAAGCCATACGACATTTAATTTTTACAGCTTTAAAATGGTGTTAGGGCAAACAGATAGCGGACATGAAAGGGGAAGAATTGGGGTGTTTTATGGTTGAAATTGAAAATTCCAATTTTTAGTAAAGACTCGCAACATTCCAGTCATAAGGTTTTAAAATTTATTGGAAGTTAAAAATGAAATGGCGTATGACTTTTAGTGCCGGGATGTGTCCGAGGACTTCGGCTCACCAAGAACAGGTCGTTTGATTTGACGCCCGTAAGCGATCTGCGCGTCATCATGAGGATGAAATGGCAATGAAGACAGCACATACACCCGGTCCCCGTGCCAGAAAAATTAACCAATTATGGTTAAAATTCCCGCCCTGACGGAAATCTAACCCGGGTTCCCTGTGAACAACGGCGAGCACGCTAACCATTCAGCCATGGAACCGGACATAAATTGAAAGTGATACCCTACCATGGGAAATAATCAGCAAGTATGTTTACATTTGTGTATAACAGAAGAGAAATCCTGTACATGCCCTTGGAACACAAATTACAGTAAATAATAATACCAACAATAACAATAACAGAAAATGTATCAAAATATAACTGTGATTTCGTCTATGGCCTTTATTTAAATGATCTATTACACCTAGTGATGAACCAACACAAGCACCGATGTTCCATCCTTACATCACGGAGGACAAAGTTCTGCTGTCTGTAAACTAGCTTGAAGTTTCAATGTAAGACATAAGATGACACCACAGCATAGAGGCGAGATGATACACCCTATTTCCAAAGACATCTCACTTTTTAAAACTACCCACTGTGTGTGGGGGATACAGACGAAAAACCCATGGTATCCCCTGCCTGTCGTAAGAGGCAACTAAAAGGGGCGACCAAGGGATGATTATATTAAAACCATGAAACTACTGATGATTAATACCATCACGCGGGGAAAACTATGGGTCGTCTTTATTTGCGTTTAGTACCGCTATGTTAGCTACACTATAGGTTTGTGATTAGTAGCAACAGAAGGGGAGCCTGTGTGGGTTTTACGGTACCCGTGATTAGTACCCACTATATGAGGAACACCAAGGGAATACCGGCGTGCGTGATTAGTACAGTACACCTAGGTGAGGAACACCGTGGGTTTGCCTATGAGTGGCGCCATTATGTGAGAAACACCATAGGTCTGAGTTACCTGTGCGAAGTACAATACTTGTGAGTAGTGCCATAATGTGTGTAACACCGCGAGTCTACGCTACTTTTGATTAGTACCTCAATATGACAAATACCATAGTTCTACTTTACTAGCGATAAGTACCATTTTGAGGGGCCGTTGACCTGGATTTTGGACCCCCTTAGACAACAAGCATCTTTGTTACATGTCTGTGCTATAGAAGCAGTCCCTTGGTCAGGAATACTATTGTTTATAGGTCGGATCCACTGGTTGTTTTACATTCATATACATCCATTCATTCTTCCCCATTGCGTTTTATATTCTGGCCAGTGGATGACTTTGAACTTTTGAATTGTCATTACATTTCGTCTCATTTCGTACCATTAGGGGCCGATGACCTAGATATTAGGCCCCTTTAAACAACAACCATCATCATCATCATCCTTTCAAAAATTTGTTGGTTACATCCCGATTCCGGGAGGTCTTCAATTGTGGCACGTTAAAGTGTATATACTCATACCTCGGTCACGTTCAGGCTGTCAAAATCAAAGATAAGGCTGAGATACATCTGTGAAAGTTAAAAACTTGCTGGTATAACGGTTCTGGTGAAACATGGCTTCGTGGTTTAGAAATATCAGTTAGCAAAGGTTTTCCCAAATTGCACAAAAATTCCTTCATTTCTTTCTACAGATAAGATAAGACCTTCACAAGCATTCCAATAATCTGTAAGTCAAAATTGGTAGAATTTAAGAAAGTTCTATCAAGGAGAAATGTCCAGCAAAAAATACTGGAATAGAACACAATATGTAGACGAGAATTGGTAGTGGTCAACGTATTTAATCATTCAAGAACGGTGCTGCAGTGCTATTTTAGCAATAGTGTATCACATTAAAAGGTCATCTGTTACGTCCTCTTGACAAACATTCTGAGAATGTCTGCTATATCTTATCTTCTACGTCACAACCAGAATGAGGAGTGGCTGTCAACATGGCCATCAATGGCGGCATCCATTGCTGTCAGCTTATCAATATTAATACCATGCTAAATAATTTAAACTTCCTCCTTTGAGCCTAACAAGTCAACCCTGTTCTTATAAGGACACCCAACTAATGAGTGTCAGGGGGAAGTTGAAAGCCATATATAGCCAATTCTAAAATTGCCGGATTTATGTCCCTGCAGCTCTGAAAACTTCTTACAGGTTCTATCGTATCTTGTAAGCTCTCTAAACTAAAATTAGCTATGCGAGAGATGCGATGAGTTTGTTAACCCTTGATTGGTAACATGGAGACTGTGAGACCCTCTCTCACTTCTACATCACTCGCCTGACGTCAGCCTGCTGGTATACGTAGTAGAGTCATAAGTTCGTGGACTGAACGTCTAGTGTCGCTGTGGTGCACTGTGGTGGAGAGTTTGCACCACAGGATGTTGTCGTGGCAGTTCTTTGCTAGTTCCAACAAGAGGCAGTTGTGTGCATACAGTATAAGCCAGGGCCTCTCAGGGTGCATGCGCGTGGTGCATGCACTGTGCACGGTGCAAAAGACGACTTCGCTTGGTTGACCAGAGTGCAGACCCCCCACTCCTCTCTCCCTACACCTGTCTCCCCATTCGGCCTGTCTCCGCGTTCCTCACCTTCACTGCTGTTTCTCCCCCACTGCGAAATGTTTACGTGTGGTGAGCGGAGACGCACAGTTGTATGGGACAAGGTTACCAGTGTTATTAAAAAAATTAAAAAAGTGAATTAGAAATACACATACATGTTTGAGAGGAATGTAAACATAATTTTAAAAAAATGCAGAACCCGTAACCAAAATGAAAATGCTACAGTACTGGAACAAAACTCATTTGTGGATATAGAATGCTCTTCTTCAAGCTGTTTCAACTTCCTTAATTCTTTCTCTCTGACGTCTCCTATGATTTCACAATAATTTTCCGAATGTAGTCTGTTGTAGTGTCTTTCAATAGATGATTTTCCTACGCACGTAATTATCGTCCCACAGATTAAGCATTTGGCGTTATCGTCACGACAAACAAACAAACAAAAATACGGAAGTTCCCAGTTCGATTGAAATGGACTTTCGGAAGTCTTTGCTTTCTTCGAAACAGGTTGCTCCATTATTACGTTGTTGTCGTGCGCTTGTCTGTTTCACTGATAAACACGTCGTCTACCACCAAACGCTTCGTCGCTCTCAGCACACTACACCATCCGAGTCAAGCCGAGTTGAGGCGAAGCGTACCGATGCACAGTGCACAGAGCCTATGCACCTCGCTCTGCACGCGTGAGAGTTTGGGCGTTTGAGAGGCCCTGGTATAAGCAGAACTACGGTCTGTGTTGTGAAGGGTAGTTGAATATCAGCGACGGAACTTGAGAATGTCGTAGTTTGACAACGGACAAACGGACAAATTTCAAGTTCTGCCAAAAATGTGGTAAATCCGCTAGCGAAACGTATGAGATGATCAAGTCGAAATCGCTCGGATCACCACGGAGGGAAAAAGAAGCGTAACGGCAGGTCAAAAACTATGTGATCCTTGAACTGTCAGCGCCTGTCCACTAACATACTGACTGTAGTACGTACATAGGTGTACATTGTGTTGTCTACACTGTAGGTGCGAGTCAACGAACTTAATAAAGTAAAAGTAAATTCGTGTCCTCATCCCGAGGTGGTACAGCTCTTATCAGGCACACCCCCATTGGAGGTGAGCTGCATGTACCATTCCAACCACATACCAGCCCTCCTGCCAGTTTTAAATTTCTGGCAGTACCCGGAATCGAACCCGGGCCCTCGAGGACGGTAGCTAATAACACTAACCGTTACACTACGGAGGCGGACAACGAACTTAATGATAGTAGTAGTAGTAGTAGTAGTAGTAGTAGTAGTAGTAGTAGTAGTAGTAGTAGTAGTAGTAGTAGTAGTAGTAGTAGTAGTAGTAGTAGTAGTAGTAGTAGTAGTAGTAGTATACCTTCCAGTTGCAGTGCTAGCTCTGAGCGGGCAGGATCACGTTGCTTTCGTGATGTATGGGGCGCAAAAGCTGACGGAGCGGTCTCACAGATGTATGATACCAGCTGAGTAACTGTAATCCCTTCGTCTATTCCTTTTACTGTTTAGTTGTTTATATAACGCTTTATTCTAATACTAGTGCATTATTGCCGTTTAGTTTTAATCTATACTTATGGTTACTATTTAAGAGATCATCATCATCATCATCTGTTTACCCTCCAGGTTCGGTTTTTCCCTCGGACTTAGCGAGTGATCCCACCTCTACCGCCTCAAGGGCAGTGTCCTGGAGCTTCAGACTCTTGGTCGGGGGATACAACTGGGGAGTATGACCAGTACCTCGCCCAGGCGGCCTCACCTGCTATGCTGAACAGGGGCCTTGTGGAGGGATGGGAAGATTGGAAGGGATAGGCAAGGAAGAGGGAAGGAAGCGGCCGTGGCCTTATGTTAGGTACCATCCCGGCATTCGCCTGGAGGAGAAGTGGGAAACCACGGAAAACCACTTCCAGGATGGCTGAGGTGGGAATCGAACCCACCTCTACTCGACCTCCCGAGGCTGAGTGGACCCCGTTCCAGCCCTCATACCACTTTTCAAATTTCGTGGCAGAGCCGGGAATCGAACCCGGGCCTCCGGGGGTGGCAGCTAATCACGCTAACCACTACACCACAGAGGCGGACTATTTAAGAAATAGTGTGTAAAATGTTTGGATAAACAAGGTAACAGTTCAAAATGATTCGATTGTGTAAAATGTTTCAGTGTTCGAAAATGGAATGTTATTGTTTTTATACTTCGTTCTAAGAGCACTCTTGTCGTTTTCCGTTTAGTTCCAGCAGAAGTGTGAAATTACTGTCCGGTTCATGTTAACAGAAGTAAACAAGGGTATCTAGGAGATTAAAACTGGAAAAGCAGCGGTTTAGATAACATCCGAATGGAGCAAGTTAAGACTTTTGATCCATCAACAAAAGAATGGATCTGGGGCAGCTTTTCAATACCTGGATGAGCAAGTGCCAAGTACCGAAGATATAGTGAAAAAGCAGAGTGATAGCTCTCCTGAAACATGGCAAGGAAACGAACTATCTCAAGAACTACAGGTCCATTAGTCTTCTTAGACACATCTATAATCTGTTTGAGCGTATGATTCTGAATAGAACAATGCATGCAATTGGCCCTCTACTCATAACCGAGCAAGCAGGATTATGGCGTAAAGAATGCTGCACAGGCCATTTACCTGTACCCTGCGAATAATAACCTGATACTTGGCTTTTACAACTGACAGGATAAATAATGGCTTATGGAAGGCTCAGTTTAACTTTTGTCTGTTACAGCATCACGGATCCGCCTCTGTGGTGTAGTGGTTACTGTGATTAGCTGCCACTCCCGGAGTCCGTGTTCGATTCCCGGCTCTGCCACGAAATTTGGAAAAGGTGGTACGAGGACTGCAACGGGGCCTAATAAGTCTCGGAAGGTGAAATGAGTATAAGGGGTTCGATTCCCGCCTCAGCCATCCTTGAAGTGGTTTTCGCGAGTTTCCACTCCTCCTCAAGGCAAATGCCGGGATCGCACCTAACTTAAAGTCATGGCCGCTTCCTTCCCTCATCCTTGTCTGTCTCTTCTAATCTTCCCATCCCCTACAAGGCCCCTGTTCAGCATAGCAGGCGAGGCCGCCTGGGTGAGGTACTGGTCCCTCTCCCTAGTTGTATTCCCAACCAAATATCATCACAGGAGAATGGATCGGCAGATTTTCATCCACCTTGGCATGTAAGTTAACGGTGAGGACGAGCTACATGGTTTTCAAAATATTTCCGCAGAAATGAGGCTTCGTAAGTAACCTATAACATAACACTCGATGGATCTCTCACATGGTTGTTTTTTTTTTGTTTTTTGTTTTTTGTTTTTTGTTTTTTACATACGTCGCTCCGACACGGATAGGTTTTATGGCGACGATGGCATAGGAAAGGACTAGTAGTGGGAAGACAGTGGCCGTGGCGTTAATTAAGATACAGTCCCCAGCATTTGCTGGAGTGAAAATGGTAAAGCATAGAAAAGTATATTCGGAGCTGCCGACAGTGGAGTTCAAACCCACTATCTCCCGAACGTAAGATAGATGCGAGCCTCTAACAGCACGGCCAACTCACTCGGTAGTAACGTTGTAAAGACTATGTACATCTGTCCGTACTTCTTGAATATTAACTGGCTTCTATGCCGAAATGTTGCAGTCCCTGTGGGGCACAGAGGAAGGCCTGAACACACAGGGAACCAGGGAAGTTCCATTAGATACCGATTAAACCAAAAGAGTGAATTTTCATAATTTCTGATTGGATTTTCTCTGTGAGTTTCGAATCATTATCGCAATCAGACTTGGAATAATGGGAGTGTAACTTCAGATTGATATGAAGAGATGTAAGTGCCTTATGTTTTTCAAATTTTGTGTCTTCACAAAGCGAAAATATGTTTTACGGTGTTCGTATCCATATACCGATTTCAGGTTCGGAGACGGGTATGCAATACAACTACCAATGTAAACGAACCCTCTAAACATGAGTCTTTAAACCAATGTATTTAAACGTCCGAGTGCTGTCTAGAATGGTCAATAAATGGTCGGCGAAAATATTATCATGCACATAATATATGATTATCCCGTCAGTGGCTGGTACAACATGAAGATATACATGGTTTGGCAGAGACTGGAAGCACTCGAAGGAACGAATATAACTGCCTACAAGACAACAATGTAGTGTAAGTAGACTAATCGATCCAAACGTCCGCTTCGAATCCTCCGCGAGTCAAGCTGACGATTTTGATCGTGAGAAGAAGGGACGAACCCACAGTTCCATTCTACAAGGAAGCATACAACCTAAAGTGGATGGAACTCACAGGCTTGCTAAACGGGAGTAGGGGCGCACAATACCTCGAAAATTCGTTTTGCAAAATCTTTGATTACTCACATTGCAATTTCTGCCTTGAAGTGGCCAATCAGTATTTTAAGAAACCATCTTCATTCAATAGACTTTAATTTATTTTCTCCATTATACTATATTAGCTGGTATTATGTATACTTTATCTTTTAGGCAACTGTAAATTGAGGAGGTGTTACTCTATATATACCCTAGATTAGGATATTTAGATTTTTCATATGAATACAATATATTTCGTCTTTAAAATATCTCAGTCATCAGGCCAAATCCAAAAGCGGCAACCATACTGAGTTATATCGCAAGTACCTTGCCACTGAGCTGCACAAATGGTCTGTGAAATCGCTCGTCGCCTGCAAATAAAAATGAAATGAAATGGCGTATGGCTTTTAGTGCCGGGAGTGTCCGAGGACAAGTAGATTTGACACCTGTAGGCGCGTCGTGATGAGGATGAAATGTTGATGAAGACGACACATACACCCAGCCCCCGTTCCAGCGCAATTAGCCAATGATGGTAAAAATTCCCGAACCCGGGACCCCTGTAACCAAAGACCAGCGCGCTAACCATTTAGCCATGGAGCCGTACGCCTGCAAATAAAGGCAGTATACGATTAACACCAAAGCGATGACGAATATGTCATCAAAGAGGATAACCAGAGTTCCAGACAAGTAAGTTGATCTCGCAAGCAAGCTGACGTCATAAGCTACTTCTAATAAGGATTAGATTGTTGCCAGTTTCTTTGTCTTAAGCTCGGTCCTTGGAGACTGTATTGATAGAGTACTGAATGTAGGTCACCAGACTATTCATTTGTTCATTACTCTGTCACCTGTTTTGGCACACACACACACACACACACACACACATACACGTGTCTGTTCATATGATCCACTATACATCTCTTTATATCTTATTATACAGTTGAGAAGTATCCCAAGGTTTCAACTCAGAGTATCACTGCTAGAATGTATTACCTCCTTAATTAGTCGACCATATTCTTTTTGGTAACAAACCACGGATCTATCCCACTCCTGCTAGTGTTTTGAGACCTTTAATATTTTGTGATTTTAAAAACTAGACTTACAAAATTTCAAGCGCCTAGCTCTACAGTATTTTCGATGTTCATTTGTGGCACAGAAATGTGGACTAACGGGGTGACCAGGCATCCTCTTTTATCCGGACGTCCTCATTTTAGACCATTGTCCAGGGTCCGGGTGGATTATTTAAAAATCCCTTAGTGTCCCCCTTCCTTTTAGTGAATCTGCTTATTTTGGGGAAATCTGTTTTGCTACCTTGTTTTTACAAGTATTCTTCACTACGCGATGACATCATCGATATCGTATCGATGTACAGAAATGTGACTATGTATATACAGTACATGTGATCATTCTGTGCATGCCTTGTATTGTGATAATAGACGCTCTTTACCACTTTGTATACTTGCTACATGCTTCTCTCTCGGTAGAACACTGCTATGATAATGTGTGACAGCTGACAACGTGACAAGTGACAGGAGTTAACCGGGATTTGAAGGAGGCCTGTTTTATATTAATGACACTGAAAAGTGATATTGATTATTGTGATGTTGAAAAATGTATTCTGCATTTGCAAGCTAAGTCTAAATCCTTCCAAAATGACGTGAGATCTTTTGATTAGCTCTGCAGTTTCAAACAGTTCCTGAACTATAGCAGTAATGACCCTGAATCTAACAAGTTACCTTGTATGAGCAAAGTATGTCAATTCACGTACGTCAGTTGATTGTAGTTCAGAGATTTTAAATTTGCAGGATACATTTTTAACCACCAGTGCACAATTAAAAGGTAGAAAGACTATTTTTCATCAATCTCAGCACAATGGACTGATAATAGGAACCGTTTCAAAGTAGAATCTGCGAAAATCCTCTTAATGGTTCAATGTAATCTAAATTAATTTATATGTGTATCTATTTTATACGGAGGTCGAGTCATAAGTCACGGCAACTATTTATTTCTAGCGAACAGGAGACCTCACGGAAAATCTAAGATATGCATTTAGAAACGTACGGTATGTACTTGCGTATGATGCCACCAGATGGTGTATGTAAACAACAGTGTTGGTCTAAACATGCCCCCAAGTTCAGTGTGTGAGTGAGAGCGTCACAAAATGGACGTCAACAATCAGGAGCAACGATCGTATATTAAAATAGCAGTTCTTCGCAGCAGAAATGCACGCCAATGCCATGCAGAGCTGCGGGAAGCATTAGATGTGTGATTATGATCTAATCCCCAGTCAAGTAGCTGGACAACGTTTTGCTAACAAAGAGGACATCGTAACAGCAAATGGTATTCATTACCTGCCCCACCGCTGGCAACGCACACTGCAGACCTTGAATGATTATTTCGAAGGTCTTTAACCAGTGGAGACCTGTCCTTTTTACGTAGTCTTGATATTTGCTGTCTATACCATAATAAAATAATGTTTACCAATGGCCTGTGTTCTGTCACTTTCCGACGAGAATCTCCTGAAGTCAGAATTTGTTTTCCGGCACTATGCATAAGTACATGCCCTATATTTCCAAATGCATATCTTAGATTTTCCGTATTGTCTCATGTTCGCGAGAAAAATATGGTTGCCATGACTTATGACTCGACCCTTGCACGTATATAGGGCCTATATGTTAGACACGCCAAAAGAACTGAAGGCAACTGAATCTTCAGAAGAGTACCAGCAAGGCATGTAAATTAATTTCATTGTTTAAATTTTGTAAGAATATACTTGTGTGGTGTAGTGGTTAGTGTGATTATCTGCCACCCCCCGGAGGACCGGGTTCGATTCCCGGCTCTGCCACGAAATTTGAAAAGTGGTACGAGGTCTGGAACGGGGTCCACTCAGCCTCGGGAGGTCAAATAAATAGAGATGGGATCGATTTCCACCTCAGCCATCCTGGGAGTGGTTTCTTGTGGTTTACCACTTCTCCTCCAGGTAAATGCTGGGATGGTACCTAACTTAAGGCCACGGCCGCTTCATTCCCTCTTCCTTGTCTATCCCTTCCAATCTTCCCATCCCCTACCAAGGCCCCTGTTCAGCATAGCAAGTGAGGTCGCCTGGGCGAGGTACTGGTCATCCTACCCAGTTGTATCCCCCAACACAGAGTCTGAAGCTCCAGGACACTGCCCTTGCGGCGGTAGAGATGGGAGCCCTCGCTGAGTCCGAGGGAAAAACCGACCCTGGAGGGTAAACAGATGAGGAAGAAGAAGAATATACTTGTATAAAATGGAAATGGACACATTTTGTTTATGTACGGTATGTGAAAATTAGAATATATAAGTCTAAATTCGCACTCTCAATTGAGGATATTTGCCCTCCTTTTTTAAATTGTTTTGTCCTCTTTGTATCTGTTTGTATCTGGTCACCCTAGGACTAACCATGTTGAAGATTCGAAGAAAATTCAGTCCTTTGAAATGTGGTGATAACGAAAAATGCTCTTCACATCTTGGACAACATTGCTGTCCAACAAGTCTACTCTGGAAGAGCTCAAAATTTAGGCCATTCTATCACAATCTGCAAACAACTGAATCTCCACTTATTTGGCCAAGTTGCCCGACATGGAGAGAAATGCCTGGACGAACACATCGCAACGCATCACCACAAGAAATATCGTGACAAGCCAGAACGTGGAGAAGCACCTAAACGCTAGCGAAACACCGTCAAACAGACGACTCAGACATCCTTCTCGAATGCATTATATCTGACCCGGAACTGGCAACTTTTATGGTTGTGGCATTTCTCGTAAAGAATAAATCGGATGCAAACATGTGAACAGATGTTCGATGAACGAATGAGTCGTGGACTTTGGCCGCTAGTTTCCCAAATTTAAGTGTCTGTGACTTATTTCTTGCAACTTTAAAATAGAAAATGTACCCGGACATTCCATGTATTGGTGAAACCCTAGATAACAAAATCAGACGACTGATACGTGAAAATTTAGCTATGTTTCAGCAATTGATTATAAGGATGCAGTTGACTTTACGGCAAAATGATTATCACCAATCAGTGGCGAGTCGTGATATTTCACTCTGGCAGTGCTGTGTCGCCATCTCTTCCCCCTCCCAGTCGGTCCACTTTTCACTGACCAGTACCACGAGAATTTTAGGTGAAATAATATCAGTAATAATAATTGATACCGAAGTTCCGTGGTTCACAGAGGGATAAGATGCTTCTTGGTTGAATGACTGGACAAGGAATTAACTAGAGCATAAACACAACAAATTTGGAAATAATCCTTTTCTTTTTCTAGTTTAAAAAATTGATAGATAGACATCTTAATGAATAGCAAACAAATATAACAGATTATTAATGAGCTCGTTAACTCTAACAATAACAGGGACTTAGAAGTCAGAAAATCAGGTATAAAACTTGAGATAATTATCAATTTGATGATTTACATAGAAAAGAGCATTATTACTCTTGACAGGTACAAACATTTTATAAGAGCAGGATTTGCTCCAATAAGTTACACTACTCAGGAGTCGGAGCTCCTGAATCACCATAGTCCAGTCTTGCATAGGCACCAGTTTCTTATGGCGCACTAAAATACCACAAGACAACTTATCGGTTGGCCTCACGTTAAAGAATTAATACACGGTTGTCCCGATGTGGGCTTATCTCTTGCTCAACAGTTACATCAGTCACTGTTACACTCTGAAATAAGTAAACAGGGGCACAATTGCCCATACTACGTGGTCTTAATGGTAAAAAGGAAAGGCTGTACATAACCGGCCATAAACAAAATTCAAAGAGGCAAAACACCTGCACTCCTTCTACAAATTATTAAAACCCTAAGTGGGCTTACGGCCCGAAGATAAAGAAACTAATCCTATACTACATGAGGATGTCAAAAGGAGAACGCTAATGCCAAGACAAGATCCAAGAAATTTAGAGGTTGAATGCTTTAGTCACCCAATGCAAGGTTGAATGGGAAACGACAGAGGGTCGTCCCTCTTTGTTCCCTACGTATTCCCCATTAGGGACCACAATTTTACAAAATTACACTAAGAGAAAAGAGGTTGAAATCTTCCCCTCAAACTATCTGCTGGAGCTATCACATGTCTACATAAATTCTGCCATTACCTTGTGTCGCTGGACCTTCCTCACGCAGGCCTCGCCCCTGCCTCCTGCCTCACGTTAAGTCGCCCTCCTCAGCACTGAAGCAATTCAAACAAAACGGCCCGAAAGTGCCCTGCCTTTATAGTGTCATAAAGGGAAAGTTTCCAGAACTCTTTACTGATAGGCTGGATTCCTCTACACACCCTTGGTGTTAATTGGCTAGAGAAGATATTTCCAAGAATCTGATAGGTTGATTACTATCGATGAGGAACCAGCTGAAGTGTTGACAACTTCGGCACGTTACCAAAACAATCCTCAGAACTAGGTTTACAAACTTCAAAAATAAATATTACTCTATCCAGTAGTTAATCTTTAGTACAGAAGAAGGAGTCACTAAATCGATGGTAGAGACATTTAAGTGTAGAAGATGAAAGTCTCTGGGAGTTCACAAGTTCAAGTTTTTTTGTGTTTTTTTTGTTTTTGTTTTTGTTGGTTGCTTTACGTCGCGCCGACACAGATAGGTCTTCTGGCGACAATGGGACAGGGAAGGGCTGGGAGTGGGAAGGAAGCGGCCGTGGCCTTAATTAAGGTACAGCCCCAGCATTTGCCTGGTGTGAAAATGGGGAAACCACGGAAAACCATTTTCAGGGCTGCCGACAGTGGGGTTCGAACCTACTATCTCCCGAATACTGGATACTGACCGCACTTAAGCGACTGCAGCTATCGAGCTCGGTAGTTCAAGTCTGTCGTCAGGGATGGCCTTATAGAAGGCGCGCAGTTTAACTAGCAGGGGAAGGTGTACCCCTGTTATAATAATAATAATAATAATAATAATAATAATAATAATAATAATAATAATAATAATAATAATAATCCGATGGCACTGGCTGAATAGGTATCTGCTGTGGCACTACAACAATAAATAATTCATTAACTACACTACAATGGCATTTATACACAGACAATAACAAGCTAACAGTTACTGCAATCTCGACTACGATGGCACAGCACTATTTCACAGATCACAATCACAAGCGACAATAACGACATTCACGAAAATAAATAAACAGCGAACGCCCGAATTTCTCTCGTCTTGCCCAAATCTCAAAGCATAAAAACGTATTTGACAATTTGACCAACCTACAAATAGTTCCGTCACCTTATGGTTACATTTTGAAGCTTAATTTTAGCTTATTTATAGAAAGTAATTGTTTAAATAGTCAGTATAATGGAATTTAATGCTGTTTTAAATATTTTGGTATTAATCTCTAACAACAATTTACGTAAGACGTGGGGGAAAAGCCTAGGTACATCGTAAAGTGGTTGGTAATGTTGCTGCGGGCTCTGCCGGACAGACCATACACCCGCCTGCACTCTTCCTTCCCCTGACAAGCCCATATCGTCTTTCCAAGCTCCTTCCGCACCCCGCACACTTGTTAAACCCTAGGAACCTACTAAGGCTTCTCCTGCCAGACGCCTGAAGACTAAAGAGAAAACATAGTGCTTGCTGTTACGCTCCGACAAACTCTGCGATATCCTTGAAAATAATAAAGCGATATGTGTATAGCCAAAATAATTAAGATAATTAATGAATTAAATAATTAATTAACATTGTATAAGTGAATAGCACACCACCATAAGTTCGAATTCCCTACAATTGTCCATCTCTTTAAGTAATCAATTACAGAGTGAAATTATCTTTAGTGTTTCTGAAAAGGCGGTGGGGCGGCTCCCAAAAGCCCTTCATGCACGAACGGTCACTGTCACCAATACGATTACGATATTTTAATTTATCATCTAACCAAGTTTCATTGCATTTGGTCAAGTCTTATTCCCTTTTCAGCCAGACAACAGGGGATAGCTGCCCAGTTGCACATTCTCTTAAAACAATAATCACTACGGCCAATACCAAACAAAACTTACACTGTTGCTTGTATCTCGTGAATTTGACAGACGTACATTGCACTGTCGATGAGATTAGGAACAGAGCCCGCAGGACCCTGTTCCAGGGCACAGTCATGTTAGTTCGATGACCCGGAGAGATAAGCAATGCACACAGAGGCAGGACTGCATCGGCTTATCTGGTGTATGTCTTGACAGGTGGGCCGTCATCTGTACGGCTGATGTTATCCCCTGCATCATGTCACTAATAGCATCTCAAGCTGATAAGAGATTGCACAGCACTGTAGGCTGATGTAGAGACCGTGTGGGGGGGGGGTTAGGAAAACAAATCGATGTACAGTGTAACCTCGATATCTCGAATCACCTCGGGAACTAAATTTTATTTCGAGATCAATCAATCAATCAATCAATCAATCAATCAATCAATCAATCAATCAATCAATCAATCAATCAATCAATCAATCAATCAATCAATCAATCAATCACTACTGATCTGCATTTAGGGCAGTCGCCCAAGTGGCAGATTTCCTACTGTTGTTTTCCTAGCATTTTCTTAAATAATTTCAAAGAAATTGGAAATTTATTGAACATCTCCCTTGGTAAGTTATTCCAATCCGTAACTCCCCTTCCTATAAACGAATATTTGCCCCAATTTGTCCTCTTGAATTCCAACTTTATCTTCATATTGTGATCTTTCCTACTTTTAAAGACACCATCCAAACTTATTCGTATACTGATGTCCTCCCACGCCATCTCTCCATTGACAGCTCGGAACATACCACTTAATCGAGCAGCTCGTCTCCTTTCTCCCAAGTCTTCCCAGCCCAAACTTTGCAACATTTTTGTAACGCTACTCTTTTGTCGGAAATCGTCCAGAACAAATCGAGCTGCTTTTCTTTGGATTTTTTCCAGTTCCTGAATCAAGTAATCTTGGTAAGGGTCCCATACACTGAAACCATACTGTAGTTGGGGTCTCACCACAGACAAATAAGCTCTCTCCTTTACATCCTTACTACAACCCCTAAATACTCTCATAACCATGTGCAGAGACCTGTACCCTTTATTTATAATCATATTTATGTGATTACTCCAATGAAGATCTTTCCTTATATTAATACCTAGGTATTTACAATGATCCCCAAAGGGAACTTTCACCCCATCAACGCAGTAATTAAAACTGAGATGACTTTTCCTATTTGTGAAACTCACAGTCTGACATTTATCCCCGTTCATCATCATACCATTGCCTGCTGTCTATCTCACAACATTATCGAGGTCATTTTGCAGTTGCTCACAATCTTGTAACTTATTTATTACTCTGTACAGAATAACATCATCTGCAAACAGCCTTATCTCTGATTCCACTTCTTTACACATATCATTGATATATATAAGAAAACATAAAGGTCCAATAATATAGCCTTAAGGATTTCCACTCTTAATTTTTACAGGGACAGATAAAGCTTCACCTACTCTGATTCTCTGAGTTCTGTTTTCTAGAAACAGAGCCACCCATTCAGTCACTCTTTTGTCAAGTCCAATTGCACTCATTTTTGCCAGTAGTCTCCCATGATCTACTGGCAAAAATGAGTGCAATTGGACTTGACAAAAGAGAATACCGTTTATAAGCATGTATAACACATAATTGAATCATATGTATCTATGGGCTTATACTAATACATTATCTTTAACATTATATAAAAATATACAATCTCTATTTTACGGCATCACTTTAATTATGTCTCTTATTATAGTAACTTTTCAGAAGACAGGATACAATAATGAAACAAGAAACATACCTCCATTAACACCTTTGGAAAAGAATCCGTTAGTCTCTTCTGTTTATTACTGTTAACCTTTCCTCCCTTCACGGTGAACCTTCTCGTCAATACCACGCAGCCGAGATTCGTAAATGGAGCTTGTCATCCGCGACTTCGGGGGTTGCTTTCGTACGTGACCGATAATTAATTCACACTCGAGAAACAGCGAGGCTTCGCTGATTTTCCGATCACTAGAATTTTTAGTTTTTCGGTTCCCGTCATATTAGCTCCCAGCATCACTGTAAGCCTTTCTTTACTTGTTAACTGTTCCACATAAACCACAAATGCCGTATTGCACAGTTAATGTTGCACAAAATTCTAGTTACAGAGTTGTTTTTTTTTTTTTTTTTTTCTTCAACGGGGGAAATGTTTGTTTCGAGAAATTTGTGAAACAGAATTTCGAGTAATAGAGAAAGAAATACACGTGAAAAATAGCGCAAACAGTCGGGAAATTTAAATTACTTCGAGGTACTGAAAATTCAAGTAATGGAGGTTCAAGATATCGACTATACAGACGAAACCATTTAGTACGACATCGCTTATTATGACATATCGTATGAAAATGCGTATAATTGTCACATTTTCGGAGAAACGTATCAACTATTACATCCAATGTTGATTTTTTGTTTCTTACGCGTTTGTGGATTGCTGACAGCAAAGTAAAGCTTATTTTCAAACTCTTGTTCTCAGTATATTTCAAATCAGTCTGTCTGTTAAATAGTCAAGACAAGCATCGCTGTGAAGACGTCACATAAGAAATGCAAAGTGCTTAATATTGAAGAAAAGTTATAAATAATATGGCGATTACAAAATGAGGATTCAAGCGTCAATACCGCGAAGGATTAGAATGTATCACTAAACGATTTCTAAAGTTTCGGAAGGACAGAAAGAACAACTCATTTATTAGCCAAGAACTCGTGCAAGATTACTGATCAGTTTACGTTGTTGCTACATCTTTCCTCACTTATTATCTTCCTCTGTGGGAGAGCGGTAGAATAACACCCACGGTATCCCCTGCCTGTCGTATGAGGCGAATAAATAGGGCCCTAGACGCTCTTAACTCTGGAGAGGTGGGTTGGTGACCACGGAGCCCTTAGCTGAGCCCTGGCATTGCTTCCATTTACTTGTGCTAGGCTCCTGACTTTCATCCTATCCGACCTCTAAACCAAACCAAACCCCATGACACTACAGCTCTTGAAGGGCTTTGGCCTACCAAGCGGCTGCTGCTCAGCACGAAGGCCTGCAGATTACGAGGTGTCGTGTGGTCAGCACGACGAATCCTCTCAGCCGTTATTCTTTGCTTTCTTGACCGGGGTCGCTACCACCCCGTCAGATAACCCCTCAATTCTAATCACGTAGGCTGATTGGGCATCGAACCAGCCCTCAGGTCCAGGTAAAAATCCCTAACCTGGCGGGGAATCGAACCCGGCGCTTCCGGGTAAGAGGCAGGCACGCTACCTCTACACCACGGGGTCGGCTCTCTTGGTCAACTCTTGTACATTTCCGACCCCGACGCTATTAGTTTTCCGAGGGCTAGGGAGTCTTTCATTTCCACGCCCTTCGTGGCCCTTGTCTTTCATTGTCCGATATCTTCATTTTTTCGAAATGCCGTATCCTTCCATTTTTCTTTCTAATTAGTGTTATATAGAGCACGGATGACTGGTTGTACTTCCTCTCAAAACAGTAATCACCACTACCACCTAGCTTATTATATTTGGCTGACATATTATTGCAATTACGTAAACATTTGAAGACAAATTCTCTCAGTCCCATTCCACAAATACTGTATTGCAAATAAAGTACTTATTTCACTTATGTTTCTTAAAGTTTTAACTTTAATATTTTAAATAACCATGCAAGTGCGCGGCCTAAAATTTACAGGTATGGCATTTTTTGCTACAAAAAAATGTTTACGCGACTATCGCCTGTAACGACCGTTAATTGCCGTCCCTTTGGAGTCCTTATAACCGTTTTAAACTGTAGTAAGTTACCTTCTTCATTGCGTGTCCGGACACATGTGATCACGGACATTTGCGGTCACTGAGATATAATTGTAGCCACTCACAGTAATTCCCCAGAAGTCACAGGAAATTCGCGGTCAATGCAGAAGCGGGTGGGCCTCATTAGCTTCATCTCGGGGTATCCCCGCTAACCTGCCTGGGCTCCTGCTCACTCGGGAGGTCAACTGAGTAGAGGGGCTTCGATTCCCGCCTCAGCCTTCCTCAAAGTGGTTTCCTGTGGATTAACACTTTTCCCCAGGCAAATGCTGGGATGGCACCTAACGTAAGGCCACGGCTGATTCCTTCCCGCTTCCTTCCCTCTTCCTTCCAATCTTCCCCACCCCCCACAAGTCCCCCGTTCAGCATAGCAGGTGATGTCGCCTGGACGAGGTACCGTTCCTCTTCCCCAATTGTATACCCGACCAAACGTCCCACGCTCCAGGACACTGCACTTGAGGCGGTAAAGGTTGGATCCCTCGCTTATTCCGAGGGAAAGACCAACCCTGAACGGTAAACGGATTAAATAATAATAATAATAATAATAATAATAATAATAATAATAATAATAATAATAATAATAATAATAATAATAATAATAATAATAATAATAATAATAATAATAATTGTTACGGGGATACGCGTGGATCAGCAGAGGTGAAAGAAGGTGCCGGGGTGAATGGGTCTAACTACTATGTCAAGAAAGAATTTAAATTGAAATGCAAGGTTATATTTTCAAAAAGCAACAAGTTAACAAAATTCTCACTTAGTGAGATAACAATGATATATCAGGTACCATGACAAAGTTTAGACAAAGCAAGAAAACCCAAACTTTAGTGACTGTTTGATAATCAGGGCTTTCAGCCCCTCGCTTTAAATTTCCTGAGCTCTCAGCTCAACTTTACAAAAGACTACAATTTTACACAAGTGTAGAAATCCCCTAATACATGGAGCGCTGGCTCCCAACTCACAATATCAAGCCTTCAAAAGGCATTCAGTTACCTTACTTTGAAAAAGAGCTAACAGGTTCTCAGTTTTCAAGCCAATTCAAGGAAACACCAAAAATATCTTACATGTTTTTGGCCTTCCATGGCCCAGCTTACAAACTGAAACAGGGGTATTCGTACCCAACTTATAGGGCCTTCGTATAAAAGAAATAACAGTTAAATAAATGGCCCGAACAAAAAATGAAAGGAGGCGAATACTTGCTCTCCTAGATGTGACTTCTAAAACCTAAAGGGCACTAGGCCAATGAAACAGGGGCTGTTCCCAAACTATGGAGGTGACTCGTATAAGAAAGAATTTAAGACATTACGGAAAGGAAGAAAACCAGTTACAAAACGTAGTCACCTCAAACCAATATGAAGGGGAGCTCGAGAGGGTAGCTCACTCTCTATCCCCAATTTACAGTCAAAGATTTTATGAAGTTGTTACATAAGCCGGCAGAAGTTACATTTTCAGAAAGTTATGGTACATAGTTAAGGTTTCGGACCTCTCCCTCGGGTTAAACTGCAGAGATAGCAAGAAATAAAGATGTTAAGTGGCCATACTGAGTCGTATCCTGCCGGCCCATAATAATAATTAGATTATTATTTGACCCAATATGTATAATTTATTCATACAAGTTACAGTCTTATATGTTAAAGGATCGTATCCTAAGATAGTTGATACCGCATGTTGAGCAAGACAGTAAGTCGCTGGACATTGCTTTATATTTCCGTGTGACCGTGAGAAAGGGTGGCGTAACCAAGCGTTGGCAAGGATCGACACGTGTATTAGATGCTGACCAAGCAAGATATTTCAGCCAATGGGAAATTCAGGATTAGGCAAACATGGAGGCTAAACCACGCCAAGTCTTAATTCCAGAATGACCAACGTGCTCAGTTGTTAAAGTCAGTTTCTGTCGTTCATCGGTTTTTCACAGTTTCAGAAGTCAGATGTATTGGAAATGTAATATAAGAATTAGAGGAAGAGATTTGCTAGTGTTTGAGCTGTGTTTTGTAAATATATCACAATTGATATTGTGTCATCATATACGACGAATTTTCTGATTGGTGGTTGGTTCAGACACACGGGAACCCCAGTGTTGAAATGGCGTCACCGAAGCCTCCTCAGTAACCCAAGCTCTGGAGAGCGGCACTCTGTGTTAAATGCTTGGATAGTGCGGAAGCACAAACTCTGATTGGTGATCATGATTAACGTAGTGTTATTCCAGTAACAGTAACTGGTTCTAAATAATATTTTAAATTGTGCACTTGGAAGATATTACTGTTCTTGAGTTAATGAAAAAGTATATTCTGGAAGAGCTTACTTTCAATATATAAAGACGGTGTTTAGTGACCGCTGTGTAGCAAGTGTAGAGGAGACGTGTTATTGTTTCACTACTTCGCGACGGGCGCGTTTCGCGAGGAACTTTCGTGGCGAACCGTGTGCTGCTCTTAAAACTGTATTTTCACCCCTTAAGTGAAGTGTATTATAAATGTATCAGTGTGTTTAGCTGATCTTGTAAAGAGTAAAGGTATTTCGGCTCGTAGCATTGAGCAGCGAAGATATTGTCAACCAAAGTCTTCTGTGTTCCAGTGAATCATTTCCAGCAAGATGATGGATATGCATGCAGAAGAAGGAAGTGCATTACCACATGTTAATGCTGTGATTAACATGGCGTAAATCTCTAAATCAGCGGGGATGTAAGCTGCTATCCTGGTATCCCGAGTGTCGTCATGTGAAATTCAGTTAAGACGCATGTGTTAATTATGGCATGATATGTAAATTATGTTAAGGTACTAGGGCAGTGTAGATAGGATTTTTAATTTCATGTAAAGTACGCCTGACGGCATGTGTTTGTTTAATTTTGTTACTATGATAGATTCGGATACGAGAATAATGCATGTTTATTTTATTTTCATTTTGCTTTATGATTAGATGATTGGGAAAATGAGAGATTGATAGGATTAGTTGTTGTTCATTTATGCATGTTACTTAGTGTAGGATATTCCGAGTTTTCCTTATATATATGCTAGAAGGGCTAGATTGACAGGTTCATCTTAATTCAACGTTAAATACGTATTATTTCATTTTATTTCGGTTATTCAGAGAGACAGGTATAGCTAATCTGCATGACGCATGATATTACGGAAGCTGACTGAAGGAGCTGCAAAACGTCGTTGTTAGGATAAGATCTTTGAAGTTAAGTTGGACTCTGTTTTGCCTGATGGTCTGCAAAGGACACGAATTGAGTCTCATAATGTGGAAGGCCAATGGGATTTATGAGAAATATGAGATAAAGATTGCATGCTGAATTATAATGTATTGGTGCAGGCTGATGGTATGCCTGACATGAGAAAGAATATTGTGCAGATGTGTGTGCCTGCCAAGTGTCTTCTGAGTGTATATTGTGATCAGAATGGACAGTATTAATTCTAGACTATTGAGTCTGATGTTATTCAATGGTAAAAGCATGCTAAGAAGGAATGAATATACGTGAGTTTCCGTGTAGCCGGCGAAAGACGTTATCTCATGGCAAGCTGATTACTGGCCTTGTGTTTATTGGTAGGCGCGAATGAGACGATATTTCCTTGTGACAGCCTCGGGGGACAGAATCCAAACTTTAGCATAGTGTTGAGTTCAACATTTCTTTTCAGCTCGTAATCTACCCGGAAGTACATGACGGATGACCGCGCTGTTGAACGCTCAAACGCAGCAGAAGGAGGCAATGTTGCCCATTGCTTTCTTCATGATATCAAGGGTTATTTATATGTTTTTCCCTTACAGGATGACGTTTTACATTGTTATTTGTGGTTGCATACCTTGTCTCGTTGTTTTAAAAGGGAAAAGCCCGAGTGTTGAAGTATTGGTGGTTTATCTAGTTCTGTCTAGATCTTTGTAGTGAACCGTGATTCACATTAGAATCTGTGTAGCATTTAAGACTTTACTCGATATCCGATGTATATAGTGGTGTTTAGTTTGATTATTTAAATTGTTGTAAATATAGTATAGGATATGCCCCTAGTATTTTGCATAACTTACATAGCGTCCCATTGCGTCTTAATTTTTTTTGTCGTAACTTTTCTTTATAATGTAACTTTTATTTAACGGTAGCATTTCGGCGACTCCCGTTTTAACGTAACTTTGGAAACCGTATCGTTGTGATGCGATAGTGTGTAACTCCATACGGAAATACCACATGTCAGTGTTTGCGTACACTTGTTGCCATACAGTATAAACAATGGACTATAAGAAGAAGCTCAGTTTTGATGTAGATAAGTGTTCTTTGTTGAACTTGATTTTTGATTTCAAATTTTGTCTTATCATTCAAGTAACGTTTTAACTTCCATTTATTTTATATATTTTTGAGTTCATTTTGACATATTATTATTCCTTGATTTTAATTGTTTTCTCGTAATATGATCGGGGATATTTATCAATAAATCCATTTTACCCCCTATGATTGTTTCTCATTCGTGTTATACCTCCATTTCCTGTCATTGACTGATATTTTAGTGTAGAACTTCGACTTTTTACCCTGACCCAACCGACAACCAACCCACTCTCTGCCCAACCCTGAGTTAGTCGGATGTTCATACAGGAATGGAGGCATCGTCCTAGAGGGTTTTTCCCCTTGGGTACGGTATAATACCTTGTCGGAGTACTGCTGCCTGATGAAAGAGGCACATCCCGCCTCCTGCTTGACACAAACACTAAGTTAGATGACGATCAATTGGCCAAGAGACGTGAAAATCCGCAGTTTATAAACCCTCGGGGGAAGTTCGAGACCTTTCATGAATAATCAAGCCACACGCTCTCACTTTATTGGTTACCTTAAAATTACACACAAAATCGAAGAAGAAGCCTCTGATGGGCGAAAAATTAATTACAGAAATTCGTGATTGGCTAAATTCAAAACTGGCGGAAAGAAAGGATAAATATTGCCAACCCAAAAATGAATGAACGAAATTTAGTAAAGAAAAAACTTAAGAATACAAAACTTCTTCAAAAAAGTTCTTTCACTTCGCACCAGAGTGCATGATCATAGTTTTTTAGCAGAGACATCTGTTGAAGAAAGTCCAAACTTCTTGATGACTGGTAAACAAAACATGTAGAATTTCATACAGTACATGAAAGTTCAAAATAAGAAAATTACGTCCAATTACTGTAGTGACATCTTCTGAGTAATGGTTGAAGTAGGTGTAGTTTCAAGTTCACTATTTCTCCAGGAGAGGAGTTCTTTTAAGCGCAAGATTTAAATGTGCGGCGTCGAGGTGTACCTCCCGGTACAATAATAATAATAATAATAATAATAATAATAATAATAATAATAATAATAATAATAATAATAATAATAATAATAATAATAATAAGGGCTCGGGTGTTTAGGAAAAGTCATATTTTTAACTTTGCCTCTATTTTCTTGCCTGATTGGATTTTAGTGCAAATCAGGTGATTATCGTAACAATTAAGTGATTTTTATTTGTCTTATAAATGCATATTTTGGCTATTTTTTGTCATAAGGTCATATTGTGAGCTTTCTCCGTAGATGCGTGATATTTCGGTCATATTTTGGCGGCTTGACGACCGCTATAACTGTGCAAAACCATCTTCAACGTACCGAATGCGAACTAGTGTTCATAAAACTGCTTCTCGGTATCACATCTGCAGTTAATACAAGCAGAATATTCTGCCTCTTCTGTCAAGATTGGGTAGGAATTGTTTTCCAACAGTTTGTCAGATAGTCCGGCATATATACGGTATATATTCGAACTTCTGGAATTATATCGAGGGCAATTACCCGTTTAGAAACTGCTAGCTTAGAAATTCATGCAAGTATTGAAATCCAGTACAACAATCACATGGAGTGTAGAACTGATTTTTCAAAACACTGTCGCCAACTATTTTCAATTCATATTTTGTCATTTTACGTCATATTTCGTCACTCTTGAGGTCATATTTGCTTTCTTATTTGGGCTTATTATTATTATTATTATTATTATTATTATTATTATTATTATTATTATTATCTACATTATTAAAGAGATTAATAACACAGCATTTTTCGCTGTCAAGAAACTCAAGTAACCTAACTTTCGTCTTCGGTGTATAGTCATTTGAATAGACGTTGCGTTGTAGGCTAGGAAGCTATAACTGAAATGTAATACTTTCCAGATGAGAGTAAAGATGCCATGCTGCTAGTTTGCGCTTAATAGCTTAGGGACCAATTTGCATTTGAGAAAAAGCTTGTAACCTTCAGTTATTCTTGTAACGATGTTTTATCCGTGTAATGATCAACTCGGGGCTCTCCCAGTGCTCCCACACTGCCCTAGCCCGCGAGCGACTCTGAGAAGGAATGGGAACCGGAAACAGATGTAACAAGTCAAGGTTTGCTAGGAGAAGTTACTTCATTAGATATTTTACACTCACGGAATTGCTCGTTATTCGCAGAGGGATTTTAAATGAAAAATTTTCTATTTCCTTTTGGCATTCTTCTCGCTAATCATTTCCTCAATACTGAGGATATCCATTGAGAAAACCATTTGCGAGTTCCTTCTTTTTTTCTTTCTTTCTTTCTTTCTTTCTTTCTTTCTTTCTTAGTTCGTTTACCGTCCAGGGTTGGTTTCTCTCTCAAGGACAGTGTCCTGGAGCATGAGACTTTGGGTCGGGGATACAACTGGAGCGGTGGACCAGTACCTCACTCAGGCAGCCTCACCTGCTATGATTAACAGGCACCTTGTGGGGGGGGGGTGAAAATGGGAAGGAATAGGCAAGGAAGAGAGAAGGAAGTAACCCTGGCACTAAGTTAGGCACCATCCTGGTATTTACTTGCAGAAGAAGTGGGAAACCACGGAAAACCAATTCGAGGATAGCTGAGGTAGGAATTGAATTGAATTGTTCGTCCGAGGCTGAGTGGACCCTTTCCTAGCCCAGACGGGAATCGAACCTAGACTTCCGGGGATGGCAGCTAAACACACCGCAGAGGCGGACGTTTGCAAGTTACTTGTTTTTATGATGTTCGATCAACCTGTAAGCACGTTCACGCCTTCTCCTGCCAGGGACATTTTCCTTTCCTTCTAGTCTCTCCTATCCACGTCAGACTATACAACAATGAACTGAAGAATCCTTCGTTTTGCATGTTATCGACTGACTAGTTTTGATGTTAAGCTTCTCCAGAATAGAACTGTTTATGCGGAATGATGTTTTAAGGTATTCGTGCAACTCCTCTGCTGAATGGTCAGAGTTCAGGCCTTCAGTTAAAAGGGTCCCGTGTTCGATTCCCGGCCTGGTCGGGGATTTTAATCGAGTGTGAATAATTATTCTGGCTAGGGGACTGGCTGTTTGTGTTTGTCCCAAAGCTCTCTTCTTATTCAGACAACACATCACTATATCAACCACCACAGAAGCATGGAATAGTGAACACATCCCTCCATATAAGGTTGGCGTTAGGAAGGGCAGCTGTCGTAAAACAGGGCCACACCCTCATATGCAACAGAGTTCGTACCCACAACACTACAGGTGTGGGACAGACGGTAGTAGAAGATGTTTAAAGTATTCGGAGCATTTTTATCCAACACCACATTTCAAATGAGTCGATTCCCTAAACGTCTGCAACATGAAGAGTCAATGTTTCTGCTCCTTAGATAGATACTGAGAACACTACAGAACTGACATCCTTGTTGTACAGTGATAAAGCTGTCCTACAATAAGTAGGATAATAGCGTACTTGTGTTCTTAGCTCTGGCAACCCTGATTTCACTTTCACAGTTCAGGATGACTACCGTGGTGACCTAACTTTTGAGGTCACCTTTCCGGAGTATCTGACAGGCTTCATGGCACGGCCAAGGTGCACAGTAGCAGTATTTAGTATTTACTTATTATCATTTAGACTTTCACGGCCCGTGTAACTATTCATGAGTTGTATTTTTGGGCTTATGCCGTGTAAATAATTATAAACACACTCAACGTTTCAAAAGGAACCTTGCCTTTCTTCATCAGGAGACAAAAGAGAAGAGAAACGACGTATTGATGGTTGCTAGGAGAAAGCAACAAGAAATCTTCAAATGGTGCCCAAAGATGTAAAGGGGACGCCATTTTGGCCCAATGCTAGAGACAATGAATAGTAACAGCAAAGCATTACTCTCTAATGGTTCTGATTATAGGTAGCCATGATTCACTGAGGTTGTAACCTGTATCGCGGTTGAAATTATCTGGATGTTTACGTATTTCAACCGCCTCCCTGATAATTCTTGAGCGATATTGCTTTATACGGGCAAGAACATCCACTTCTTGGAACAAGACATCATGACCAGGTGTTAGGGCATGGTCAGCAACAGCTGATTTATCAGGTTGGTTGAGTCTGATACATCTGGTATGTTCTTTGATGCGAGTACACACCGTTCTCGAAGTCTGCCCAATATAAACCTTGCCACAAGTACAGTACAGGGAACTCTGTAGAGCACAGCGTGTATCGTAAGCCTACACACACCAATAGATATCTCCATGCAGATTCTCACCATCACCCTGCCCAGAAACATGGTATCCTTACAACTCTGACTACCAGGGCCAGGAGGATTTGTGAAGCGTCAGATCTACAAGAGGAAATTAACACCTTGAGAACCACCTTTGAGAGCAACGGTTACAGCAGAGCTTTGATCTCAAGGGTTCTGAAATCGGCACATAATCGGACGTCTGTTAAGAAAAAAGATGTAAAAGGAACTGCTTACCTACCTTACATACATAACACGACGGATCGTATTGCTAAAATCTTACGTAGGTACCATGTACGAACTGTTTTTGGAACATCAGTTAAGATTAGGCAACTCCTGGGACCAACTAAGGATAGTTTGCCTAAATTACAACAACCTGGTATCTACAGAGTTCCCTGTACTTGTGGCAAGGTTTATATTGGGCAGACTTCGAGAACGGTGTGTACTCGCATCAAAGAACATACCAGATGTATCAGACTCAACCAACCTGATAAATCAGCTGTTGCTGACCATGCCCTAACACCTGGTCATGATGTCTTGTTCCAAGAAGTGGATGTTCTTGCCCGTATAAAGCAATATCGCTCAAGAATTATCAGAGAGGCGGTTGAAATACGTAAATATCCAGATAATTTCAACCGCGATACAGGTTACAACCTCAGTGAATCATGGCTACCTATAATCAGAACCATTAGAGAGTAATGCTTTGCTGTTACTATTCATTGTCTCTAGCATTGGGCCAAAATGGCGTCCCCTTTACATCTTTGGGCACCATTTGAAGCTTTCTTGTTGCTTTCTCCTAGCAACCATCAATACGTCGTTTCTGTTCTCTTTTGTCTCCTGATGAAGAAAGGCAAGGTTCCTTTTGGAACGTTGAGTGTGTTTATAATTATTTACACGGCATAAGCCCAAAAATACAACTCATGAATAGTATTTATTTATTTATTATTATTGTGAACATGTACTCAGGGCTGAACGCCTGTTTTGTTCATTAATAAACACACAACACTTTCACAGTTCTCCTAGCTAGAGATGATACCAACCAGGTACAGCAATTTTGTAACATACTCTATTTCCATATTTATCACCAACGTCCAGGAGAGTCGCAACGGCAAATAGAAGAAGAAAAAGATGAACATGAATCTCATGTAGTATATGAGTGAATAAGCCGTCCCCATATCTTCGGACGTGTGCAACCTTCAGTTTATATAATCTAATGTGAAAGTCAGGCTGAGTGGCTCAGATGGTTGAGGTGTTGGCCTCCTGACCCAAACTTGGCAGGTTCGACCCTGGCTCAGTCCGGTGGTATTTGAAGGTGCTCGGATACGTCAGCCTAGACGGTAGATTTAATGACACGTAAAAGAATTCCTTCGGGACCAAATTCCGGCACATCGGCATCTCCGAAAACCGTAAAAGTAGTTAGTGGGAAGTAAAACATCATGATTATTATTATTATTATTATTATTATTATTATTATTATTATTATTATTATTATTATTATTATTATTATTATATGAATGAATATTAGGACTCAGCTAAGAGCCCCGTGGTCGCCAACCAACGTCCCCCTACTTAGGAGCACTTGACGCCCCTTTCAGTCACCCCATATGACAGGCAGGGGATACCGTGGGTGTTGTTCTATTGCCCCCACCTACGGAGGAAATCTATTTTGGGTTGTGACTACGGGGCCCTTAGCTGAGTCTTCACATTGCTTTCACTATTCTAGCCCATCCGACCTCCCCTGGTCAATATTGTTCTTTTCGACCGTGACGGTATTAACGTATTCGAGGCCTATGAAATTTTTCATTTCCACGCACTTTGTGGCCTTCATCTTTCTTTTGCCGATACCTTCACTTTTCGAAGTGTTGGTCCCCTTCCATTTGTTTTCTTCTGATTGGTGTTTATAGAGGATGGTTGTCCATTTGTACTTCCTCTTAAAACAATAATCACCACTATCACTTTGTACTATATAGCTGCATGGGTTATCAATAAACTAGTTAAGAGTAGCTAAAAACATCACTCTTGTTGCATATGTGCAGAGTTTTTTGCCTTAGAACCCAAAGAAATACCACATGAATGGATAACAACAGTTACCATACATAATTTAATGCACTCAACCCAAGAGGCATTCAGTGTTTGTCAACATACTGGGGTAACATTTAGAAACGCAGTATCGGAAATTACTTTCTTAATAAAGAAAACGACAAAGGTAATTTATTACAACCGTCGTTTAATACTTTAAATACAGTACTTCAAGTTCAGTATTTCTTGTACCGGTAATCATAATATGACACAGGTACTGTACAGATTTCTATGTTTCTGTCAATAAAATTAAGTACTTGACAGATGATATTAATAAGAAACGCATTAAGATCAAGTTGTAAGGAAGTAAAAGAGAAGAACATGAGCTTTTCTGTTGATTCTTCTTTCTCAAGAAAAGAAAAAATGTTCAGGCTCTGTTAATTATCTTCCTATTCAAATAGCTGTGAATGTATTCATATATTTTAAGGGTTATACAGTTATATATGCATGACAAGTAGATGCCCAATTACATTCTTTATGAAAAATAGTTGGTATTTTGTTCTTATTTCAATGTACGGTACCGAAATCCTCTGAAATCGAATACACTTGCCTTTGATTACGCTCGCTTAAAGACCCAATATGGCGGCTCCATAAGTAGCATTCGTGACTTGACCTCCCTAGACAGACCTTGGGTCTTTATATCGACAGCAGCGCCGCAGGCGGTGGAGAGCATGTGCACCGTGTCTGTTTTTTTTTTTTTTTTTGCTAGTGGTTTTACGTCGCACCGACACAGATGGGTATTATGGCGACGATAGGATAGGAAAGGCCTAGGAGTTGGAAGGAAGAGGCCGTGACATTAATTAAGGTACAGCCCCAGCATTTGCCTGGTGTGAAAATGGGAAACCACGGAAAACCATCTTAGGGGTGCCGACAGTGGGATTCGAACCCACTATCTCCCGGATGCAAGTTCACAACCGTGTCAGTTAACATGTGATTCAGACTGGGTCATCATATTTCTATTCGTCATGATACAATTATATGCCATAATATTCGCAAGATTCGTATTATGAGAAAAACTCTGCCTCCTTCGGTGAAGTTGCATGTGTAAAAGGCTTTGCTCTAAGCTAGACGAAACATCAGTCAAAGAGAGCGCAAACCCGTTTAAAACACGGCGCTGTAGCTGTCTTTACATTTTGTGGTAATCTGATGTAGGTAAAAAAGCAAAGGCATCTCCGTACCGACCATGAAGGCCCTTGGATAGGTGGAAGATAAAGGCTTCCGCTATCCGTAACCTCGGCACTTGATAGGGTAGAGTGGTTAGCTCTACGCCCGGCCACCTTTGCCCCCAGGAATTAACCTGGTACTCATTTTTGGTTAAGGCTGAGTAAACCTCAGGGCCATGTGCACCTCCGAAATTGGAAATCTCGTTTCTTAAATTCTAAGACTTCCTGACGGGGATTCGAACTCATGTCCTTCCAGGTGAACCGAGCACGTCTTTACCACCACTGTCCTTGAGGCGGTAGAGGTGGGATCCCTCGCTGAGTCCGAGGGAGAAACCGACCCTGGAGGGTAAACAGATAAAGAAGAAGAAGAGCAAACAAAACAAGTAAAAAAGCCAATCTACAACTACTGTTTCTGACATTGTGAAGTCATCAGCGCTAAGATCTGCAGAGAAGGAACATTTAACAAGTCCATCACGGCGTACATGAAAGAACAAAGAACTTACAAATCTTTTATTTTTCTGCTCGTTATGGACTGTGTGACATCTATGGCATGGTTTGAATGTGTTTGTACTCTTTGGATCATCAGTTGGAATTCTTTGCATGCGCTGTATTCCACACTCGTTACTTCATCTCCCGTTTATCATTGCAAGTTTCATATATTCTGATTTCAACGTTCGGTAAGATTTCCTGATCAAGAAAAGATATACCAAATTATTAAACACATTCACCTATTCAATACTTATCGTGCTAATTTTATTAAAATTCCCCTTAGAATACTAGGACATGTTTCGTCCTTTAATTTTGGCCGTCGTCATTAATAATCAAAATCGATATAATCACTTTAAAAGTGAAATCACCGAGCTCGATAGCTACAGTCGCTTAATTGCCGCCAGTATCCAGTATTCGGGAGATAGTAGGTTCGAACCCCACTATCGGCAGCCCTGAAAATGGTTTTCCGTGGTTTCCCATTTTCACACCAGGCAAATGCTGGGGCTGTACCTTAATTAAGGCCACGGCCGCTTCCTTCCCACTCCTAGCCATTTCCTGTCCCATCGTCGCCATAAGACCTATCTGTGTCGGTGCGACGTAAAGCAATTAGCAAAAAAAAGTGAAATGTCATTTACAAAGATACACATCAAAAACATGCATATTAAGAACACGCTAATATTACAATTGTGGATTCTTTATAGATTTGGATAACTTTCAGAAGTTCGCTCAGATTTTCTTTTTTTTTTTTTCTTAGTATTTGCTTTACGTCGCACTGACACAGATAGGTCTTTTGGCGACGATGGGATAGGACACACCTGGGAGTGAGAAGGACGTGACCGTGGCCTTAATTAAGGTACAGCCCCAGTATTTGATGGAGTGAAAGTGAGGAACCACAGAAAGCCATCTTCAAGGCTGCCGACAGTGGGGTTTGAACTCACTATCTCCCGGATGTTGCTCGCCCCCAACGCTCTAGGACACTTGGGGTTGGCTTTTCCCTCGGACTCACCTTGTAGGGGGATGGAAAGATTGGAAGGGAGAAGTGAAAACCACGGAAAACAATTTCGAGGATGGCTGAGGGGGGGAATCGAACGCCCCTCTACTCAGTTGACCTCCCGAGGCTGAGGGGACCCCGTTCCAGCCTCGTACTACTTTTCAAATTTCGTAGCAAAGCCGGGAATCGAACCCGGGAATCTGGGGGTGGCAGGTAATCACGATAACCACTACGCCACACAGGCGTGGAAAGAATATATAGAAATTATATCTTATTAGTCATCCGTAGGGCTTTAAAAATTTTAATTATTTAGCACTGTTACATTAAGGGTACAAATCTCTGCATAATGTTATGATGTTATTTAGGGGTTGTTGTATGGATGTAAAGGTTAAGTCCCCAATTACAGTACGGTCCCAGTGTATGGCATCTTCACCACGATTACCTGATTCTAGAATTGGAAAAATCCGAAGAAAAGCATCTGAATTTCTTCTGGGTTATTTCCGACAAAAGACTAGCGTTAGGAAAATGTTACAAACTTTGGGTTAGGAAGACTTGGGAGCTGTTCGACTACGTGGTATGTTCCGAGCTGTCAGTGGAGAGATGGTGTGGAACGACATTAGTAGACGAATAAGTTTGAGTGGTGTTTTTGAAAGTGGGAAAGATCACAATATGAAGATAAAGTTGGAATTCAAGAGAACAAATTGGGGCAAATATTCGGTTAGAGGAAAAGGAGTTACGGATTGGAATAATTTACCAAAGGAAAATGTTCAATAAATTTCCAAATTCTTTGCAATTATTTAAAAAAGACTAGGTAAGAACAAATAGGGAATCTGCCACCTGCGCGACCGCCCGAAATGCAGATCAGTGGCGATTGATTGATTGATTGATTGATTGATTGATTGATTGATTGATTGATTGATTGATTGATTGATTGATTGATTGATTGATTGATTGATTGATTGATTGATTGATTGATTGATTGATTGATTGATTGATTGATTGATTGATTGATTGATTGATTGTCCTTTCCACTATCCGCAACCTCAGCATTAAGTGCGATAGCGTGCTTAGCTCTATTCCAGGCCGCTTTTTTCCCAAAGAATTAAGCTGACACTCATTTCTGGGGCAAACTCAATCTCCCTTAGGGACATGAGTCTCTTAATAAGTTTAAAACTAATTTCTAAAATTTTGACTTTCCGATGGGAAATCGAAATCACGTCATTACAAGTGAACTGAGTATGCCTTCACCATCTCGGTTAGTCAGACTCTAGATATCCATCTAGCATAATGTATGGTGTAACTACTCCGTATTTTTAAGTGCAAGAACAGAGTTTAATACTGTACACGTAAAACAAAGAACCCAGTTATGATTTCTATTTTCAAGTATCGACTGCCAGAAACTTAAGTCAAAATACACAGAACAGTTGTCCGGGAGTAAAAGAAGAACAACACGCTGACGGTAAACACACCTTCCTTGGCAAGGAATAGGAGATAACCTCGACATTCACCATGTAGGCTACTGGTTTCCCTTGGAACGCCGTGACCCTACCTACATAAGTTATTATGGAATAACAAACTAAAGAACTCAGTACACAACAGAAGAAGAATATTATCTCATTACATCGTCTTTTTTTTTTCTTAATCCGTTTACCCAGTGCTGGTTTTCCCTTCGGATTCAGCGAGGGATCTTACCCCTACCGCCTCAAGGGCAGTGTCTGGAGCTTTTGACTTTCAGTTGGGGGATAGAACTGGAGAGGAGAACTATACCTCGCCCAGCCTCACCTGCTATGCTGAACAGGGGTCTTGTGGGGGGGATGGGAGGATGGGAAGTGATAGACAAGGAAGAGCAAAGGAAGCAGCCGCGGCCTTAAGTTAGGTACCATCCACGCATTTGCCTGGAGGAGAAGTGGGAAACAACGGAAAACCACTTCAAGGATGGCTGAGATGTAATGGACTCCCCCCCCCCCCACACACACACTCACTTTTCTCAGTCGAACTCCCAAGACTGATTGAACTACGTTCCAGTCCTCGTACCACTTTTCAAATTTCGTGGCAGAGCCGAGAATCGAACCCGGACCTGCAGGGCTGGCAGCTAATCACGCTAACAACTACACCACAGAGGCAGACAGTGGTAGCTTTACCACATATTACTTAAGATAAACTTGGCTCGATCAGTACAGCTCCTCGGCTGAATGGTCAGCTTAATGGCCCTCGGTTAGAGGACCTTGGGTTCGACTCCCGCCCGGATCGGAAATGTAAGGTGCGTCTGGTTAATTCTTTAGCTCGAAGAGCAAGGCGTTTGCGTTCGTCTTAACACCCACCTTTATTTACATGCACGCAACAATGAAGGAATATTTCCGTCGGGGAGAGCATCCAGCTTTGAAATTGGCCTAATCCACGCATAGTTCCAACCCTAGGTAATCGAAAAAAGGCCAGAATTTTTTTTCATTTGCTATACGTCGCACCGGCACGGATAGGCCTAATGGCGACGATAGGATAGGAAAGAACCAGGAGTGGGAAGGAAGCGACCGTGGTCTTAAGTAAGATACAGTCCAGCATTTGCCTGATGTGAACATGGGAAACCACAGAAAACCATCTTCAGCGCTTCCTACGGTGGGGTTTGACCCCACTATCTCCTGAATGCAAGCTGATACCTACGTGACGCTAACCGCGCAACCACTTGCTAGAAATAAGAAGTCAGGCTTGATTAGGACAATTTTCCGGCAAGACAGCCTACGTATGTTATGTCATCAGTGAAATAATAATAATTTTGACAACTGTACGGCCTCTCCCTACTGTTAGCAACACCTTAAACATCTGAGTAAGGTGAAATATTCAGGAGACAAACCGAAATTTCAGAACACTGCATAATTTTGGATGACGTTAACAGATACCACTACTTTGGTTTGGCGTGCCACCTAAGGAATAAAAATGGACTCTCTTTAGTGGAGAACTGTAACAGTTAGGGGTTGGCACCCTCTGTGTTATTTTTTTCTTTTCTTCAGTTGCCGCTACTGAACTTTCTAATTTAAATCTACCAATCACAGCTCAGCTCAACATTACAAATAAGACTGATCTTGGCCCCTCAGTAGACGTGTGATCAACGGTAATTTTTGTGTAACTGCTATATTTGTCACTGCTACAATAAAGTAACTATGAAAAGTAACAGTTAAAAATAACGTCCAACGTTACTCACCTTTTATTGGTCACAGCCTGGTCACGGCTTCAAGCTTGTCTCCTTACAGCTGTGTTGCGAAGTCCCATTCATTCACTCGCAAATGCGCACACACATCACTACACTGTTCAAAGACGGTGCAGCAAAACACGCATTCCTATTTGCTATAAAGTTAACGAGAGGCAGACAACGGATGAAATGAGAAGACAACATAGCGTATTTTCTGAAATCTAGAGGGGTGAGTTTCACAATGCCCCGGTCAAGGATAGAAGACAGGAAAACGTGATTATCTGTCTGCCAAACCTCGACACAAACCGGTACAAGAGGATTGATTAAGTAAAATGAAGTAATGTTATGTTATCTATAATATGATATCTCTAATATCAATATGGAAAGTTAGCATACTAATTTATTTATGGTACAAGAAAAATTATACGGATGAAACTTATAATAATATTATAATGTAGGTAGCCCTGCCCGATATATGAGTCAGCGATTACCCCTGAGCAGTTGAATATGTCATAACAGTTTACAATTTCGTTACCAGATGGCAGCAGCAACTTACACAAATACACTATAGAGTATATTATACACTATAGTGTATTTGAGTTAAAGCAATATCCTACGAAAGAGTTCTCACTTGGAAGATATGCGTACTATTAGAACTCTTAAGGTCACATTCTGTGTCTGTAAGCTGCTACTAGTGACACTTCTCACTTTCCAGTTACAGTTCTCACTAGTACTTTATTCTGTTGTCGTTGCTCGGTAACCTGTTATTTTTGTCCTCGTTACATTTGTAACAGCGTCAGGCATGTAACTGTGACAAAGTAACTGCTGCGTTATTTTTCAGCCATTTCTAGTCTGGAAGCTGCTACTAGTTATAGCTCCCACTTCAAGTTACTGTTTTCACAGTACGTTATTCTGTTGTCGTTACTCAGTAACCTGTTATTTTTGTCCTCGTTACATTTGTAACAGTGACAGGCATGTAACTGTGACAAAGTAACTTCTACGTTACTTTTCAGCCATCTCTTCCCCTCAGTATCTATCTCGATTGCTGCATCGATCCGTCAGGGTCTCCGTATCTCAAGGGCTCATTACGTCTTGTATTTGTCCATTTGAGATTCATTAATGATAACACAGTGTCAGTATGAGCGTTAGATCTTGGAATATTCGCATCAAAATACGCAAACTCGATACATTTACACTTCTAAAGTACGGTCATCTTGACACACATACATTGATCTTTCTTCTGTTGAAACTTCTACTCATCACTTTCGGTTGTTTCTCCATTCATGATGTATTTGGATTACCTACCTGTGTTACAGCCACATACAAGAGTGAAGAAAGCTATTCACAAACGTCTGATCGATATCGGAAGAGCATACACACAACAATCGAACTTCTAAATGGAATCGGAATATATTGGGAGTAAGGATTTTCTGTCAATTGTCGACAAACTATTGAGTTTGATGCCTATGTTATAGTTCAGATTTTCTAAGTATAATTTTGAAAACATAGAAAAGTATGTGAGAGATTTCATTTTAAGTAAGAGAGATGGGATATTTGAATTAAGAAATCTCAAAAATGGGAAAATCTTAGAAATACGGGAAGTATTTCACGTGGTTATGAGGCTATTTAGGAGTTGCAACAAGGATGTAAAGGAGATGGCATATAAGTCTCTGGTAATATCCAACTAGAGTAAGGTCCCACCAGGATTAATTGATTCTGGAACTGGAAATAATCCAAAAGAAGCACCTCGGTTTCTTCTGGGTGATTTCATTTCTATTTTTAACAATTTGTTTTACGTCGCACCGACACAGATAGGTCTTTTTTGCTATCTTGCTTTACGTCCAACCGACATAGATAGGCCTTATGCCGACGATGGGACAGGAAATGCCTAGGAATTGGAAGGAAGCGGCCGTGGCCTTAATTAAGGTACAGCCCCAGCATTTGCCTGGTATGAAAATGGGAAACCACAGAAAACCATTTTCAGGGCCGCCGACAGTGGTGTTCGAACCCACTATCTCCCGGATGCGAGCTCACACCTGCGCACCCATAACCGCACGGCCAACTCGCCCGGCACAGATAGGTCTTATAGCGACGAAGGGACAGGAAAGGGGTAGGAGTGTGAAGGAAGTGGCCGTGGCCTTAATTAGTGTACAGCCCCAGCATTTGTCTGGTGTGAAAATGAGAAACCATGGAAAACCATCTTCAGGGCTGCCGACAGTGGGGTTCGAATCCACTCTCTCCCGGATGCAAACTCACAGCTGCGCGGCCCTACCCGCCCGGCCAACTCGCCCTGGGTGATTTCCGACAAAAGAGTAGCGTTACGAAAATGTTGCAAAGTTTGTGCTGGGAAGACTTGGGAGAAAGGAAACGAGCTGCTCAACTAAGTGGTATGTTCCGAGCTGTCTGTGGAGATATGGCGTGGAGTGACATTAGTAGACGAATAAGTCTGAGTGGCGTTTTTGAAAGTGTAAAAGATCAGATTATGAAGATAAAGTTGGAATTCAAGAGGACAAATTGGGGCAAATGTTCGTTTATAGGAAGAGGAGTTAGGGATTGGAATAATTTCCAAGGGAGATGTTCAACAAATTTCCTAATTCTTTGCAATTATTTAAAAAAAAGTTAGGTAAACAACAGATAGGGATTCTGCCACCTGAGCGACGACCCTAAATACATACCGGTGGTGATTGAAGATTGGTCGATCCTAACACGGGTAGGTAGTAGGATTTTAATCCAACGTGGCGTGTTTTGGTTAGTAGCGATCGAACCAACAACCTTGAGCGGGATCTCTTAACCGCTGCCCCGGCAACGTGATTTGCAGTAGGATTACTTCATAGCGGGCATTCCATTAAAATAATGCTGTGAAAATTTCCAATGAAAAATGGTCACTCTCGAGAGTTCTAGACTCGCATTTCAGTGTTGATATCTGCCATTTCTTTTGGATACATAAGTGAGAAACTGAGTCTGGATAAGATGTTAGAAGACTAATAGTTACATCAAGGCCAGCTGTCTGAGGCCTGCAATGAAGTGTAATCTATCTTAGCGTGTCACCCACATGAGCGGTAACCTCGTTATCCATCTCGGCCTGAAGAGAAGCCTCGCTCGGTCTACAGGTCAACAGGAGCGACACCCCATCAATCCAGCGAACCCACCATTCAACACAAACACAAACCTATCTTGTCTCTACAACCGGCTACGCTGTTTGTTATCTTGGGGTGGCGAATAGGGAGGAGTAGTTAATGCGGCAGACGATGATGATACGAAGAAGGAGGAGAAGAAGAAGGATATATACAAAATCCCTAATTCTCTCTGTCATTCACAGGGATATTAAGGGGATACGGAACGGTTAAAATGGCCAAAAATATATATTTTATTTTATTTTGTGATTCTCTGAAGTCTGCTCTTTAAAATGATGTATAACACATTATAGTTTAACAATTAAAAGTTGCCACAATTTTAATTTAAACTTGCGCTAACAATGAGAAAATCATATGTGTGGAAAGTTTTAACTGCAGTTTTCTCAGTTTCCAATTTTTTCAAATTAATGTTCCTTTTTCTAGGTGACTATTTATCACAGAGTTGTGTAATTTTCATCATTAATTTGTCTCATATTGGTTAACATTTTAACGGAGGGATTTCCTGATTTATATAAAACTGTTTGAGATATTGGCTGTTTTTATGAAAAAAATTATTCTATTTATTGACTGTTTAAAAAAATATGTATC
The DNA here is from genome assembly GCF_040414725.1 of Anabrus simplex. Taxonomy (NCBI): domain Eukaryota; kingdom Metazoa; phylum Arthropoda; class Insecta; order Orthoptera; family Tettigoniidae; genus Anabrus; species Anabrus simplex. The sequence continues at coordinate 311,178,963 of NC_090270.1, forward strand.
TGAGTCCCCTTAAGTCCAATTACAAAAACGCTCCGTCAGTATGTCAAGTAAGGTTTGAATAAAATGTGACATAAATTTCATTTTCATGACTTTATTAGATCCTGAGAAAAAGGAACATGAATCAAACAAATTTGACATTGGTAAGATCGGCGAGAAGGTTTCAACCAAACCAAACCAAACCCCATGGCACTACAGCCCTTGAAGGGCCTTGGCCTACCAAGCGACCGCTGCTCAGCCCGAAGGCCTGCAGATTACGAGGTGTCGTGTGGTCAGCACGACGAATCCTCTCGGCCGTTATTCTTGGCTTCCTAGAGCGGGGCCGCTACCTCACCGTCAGATAGCTTCTCAATTCTAATCGCGTAGGCTGAGTGGACCTCGAACCAGCCCTCAGGTCCAGGTAAAAATCCCTGACCTGGCCGGAAATCGAACCCGGGGCCTCCGAGTAAGAGGCAGGCACGCTACCCCTACACCACGGGGCCGGCGAAGGTTTCAACACCTAAAATAAATGCCAGTTAACGTATAATTTACAAGATAGTACACAGTTCAAAAAGTTAAGGGAACAGGTTTTATAACATCTGGCATGTGAACGTTAATTTGGTAGATGTGGTTCCAATGGTCGTACAGCACACCTTGAGATCTTAGCTACTCAGTTATACTCAGTTATACGAAGTTATACTCAGTTATACTCAGTTATACTCAGTTATCATCATCATCATCATCTGTTTACCCTCCAGGGTCGGCTTTTCCCTCGGACTCAGCGAGGGATCCCACCTCTACCGCCTCAAGGGCAGTGTCCTGGAGCTTCAGACTCTTGGTCGGGGATACAACTGGGGAGAATGACCAGTACCTCGCCCAGGCGGCCTCACTTGCTATGCTGAACAGGGGCCTTGTGGAGGGATGGGAAGATTGGAAGGAATAGGCAAGGAAGAGGGAAGGAAGCGGCCGTGGCCTTAAGTTAGGTACCATCCCGGCATTCGCCTGGAGGAGAAGTGGGAAACCACGGAAAACCACTTCCAGGATGGCTGAGGTGGGAATCGAACCCACCTCTACTCAGTTGACCTCCCGAGGCTGAGTGGACCCCGTTCCAGCCCTCGTACCACTTTTCAAATTTCGTGGCAGAGCCGGGAATCGAACCCGGACCTCCGGGGGTGGCAGCTAATCACACTAACCACTACACCACAGAGGCGGACTATACTCAGTTATACGAAGTTATACTCCATCCGTAGGCGTAGCCATGCATTAACATTTTCAGGTGACCCCTCAAAACAAAGTGAATAGCGGTGTGCCCCGTGTGTCGTTGTGAGGTACACAGACTACTGCGGTCATTTGAGCACGTTGTATGCAAACCAGCACATCCCATGAAATGAAATGTCGCATGGCTTTTAGTGCCGGGATATCCCAGGACGGGTTCGGCTCGCCAGGTGCAGGTCTTTCTATTTGACTCCCGTAGGCGACCTGCGCGTCGTGATGAGGATGAACTGATGATGAAGACAACACATACACCCAGCCCCCGTGCCATTGGAATTAACCAATTAAGGTTAAAATCCCCGGCCCGGCCGGGAATCGAACCCGGGACCCTCTGAACCGAAGGCCAGTACGCTGACCGTTCAGCCAACGAGTCGGACAGCACATCCCATGCAACATCTTAACAAGGTTCAAGTCGCAAGGGCCGTCACTTTGATCCAGGAAGGATGGACTTTTCATCGTGTTGCTGTGGGTCTCAATGTTTTTTTTTTTTTTGTTGCTACTTGCTTTACGTCGCACCGACACAGATAGGTCTTATGGCGACGATGGGATAGGAAAGGCCTAGGAGTTGGAAGGAAGCGGCCGTGGCCTCAATTAAGGTGTGAAAACCACGGAGAACCATCTTCAGGGCTGCCGACAGTGGGGTTCGAACCCACTATCTCCCGGATGCAATCTCACAGCTACGCGACCCTAACCGCACGGCCAACTCGCCCGGTGACCTCCATGTCTCTCTGTCAGTATGGAAATGGTAATGGCATATGGCTTTTAGTGCCGGGAGTGTCCGAGGACATGTTCGGCTCGCCAGATGCAGGTCTTTTGGTTTGACTCCCGTAGGCGACCTGCGCGTCATGATGAGAATGAAATGATGATGAAGACGACACATACACCCAGCCCCGTGCCAGCGGAATTAACCAATTATGGTTAAAATTCCCGACCCTGCCGGGAATCGAATCCGGGACTTCTTTGACCAAAGGCCAGCACGATAACCATTTAGCCATGGAGCCGGACTCTCCGTCAGTTATTCACCGCTTGTGGAATCGCTACAATGAGACAGGCCGGTTCACAAGGAGGGTTGGACACGTTTGTGGACGCATGACAACCCCACAGGAAGACGTTCTGTGCGTTGCGGCTTCGTTCAGCAACTGCCAGAGAACTGCAACAAGACCTCAGGAGGGTCACTGGAGTCACGATGTCTGACCAGATGGTAAGGAACAGGTTAAGAGAAGTGCCCTTACGACCCAGACGTCCTGTTCGGGTGCCCCGTTTAACACAACAACATCGCGCAGCTCGCCTTCTGTTTGCCCGTACCCACGTCAACTGGCAACTTCGCCAGTGGAGACCTGTGTTGTACACAGACGAGTCCTGATTTCCCCTGACACAGCGTGATGGGCGTCAACATGTATGGAGATGCCGTAGTGAGCAGTACATGCCAAATGTTGTCCAGGAAGGCTACCGATTCGGACAAGGTTCTGTGATGATGTGAGGTGGCATCAGTATTGATGGCCGTACGGATCTTGTCGTCGTCCGTGGTAATCTTACTGCTGCGGGGTACCTGGAGCAGACACTGCTACAGCATGTGCTGGTTTCTGCGTACGGTGTTGGCCCTGAATTTGTACTCATGCACGACAAAGCCAGGGCTCATGTAGCGTGCATCACCAGAGCTGTCGTGCGAGAACTGGACATTCAAGGAATGGAAAGGCCAGCGGTGAGTCCCAACCTTAATCCCATCGAGCATGTGTGGGATAGGCTTGACATAACTGTTCATGGGCGTCCTGTTCCACCGCAGACTCTCCAGGACCTCGAACAAGCTCTCATTGAAGAATAGGACCTGATACAGCAACGAGACCTCCGTTGACTTGTTCGGAGCATGCCACGTAGGTACCAAACTGTGATAAATGCTCGTGGAGGACATACACGATACTGAATCTCTCCAACTGTGATAAAAATCCACCCTGGAGGACTGTTATCACTTTGTTTTCGTCCCTATTTCGACTTTTCCGTTTGTGTTCTGAAAATGAACTCGAATCCATCGATGTTCTTTTTTATACTTCAACGGTAAAGAATAAAGGTTTAGTTGGTAATATACCTGGGTGCGAGGTATTGTTTTATGGAGCATGCATACGTTCAAAACATGTTTCTCTATTTTTTTGAACTGTGTACAATGAACCTCTCACGACTAGGACTTATTACTTTTTTAAGGAAAAAAACGTTTCTTTCAGTGACGTTATTCGCCATGTTGAGGTAGGTACACAGCTCAATCTATCGCCATGAGGTCAAACGACGTTCATCGTGACTTCTCTTACCTTCCATAGATATGGAGAAAACGGGAACGTTCGAGAGAGTTAAACTGGTACCAGATATGGGTTACAAGTGCAATCCAATGATGACCATCATAGTTAAACTATTTAGTAAAAAATACTATCTTTCCGTGAAATTAATGAATAACGTTTTCATTCGCGGGTATGAAAATAATTTACTTCCATCACTAAGTACATGGTGGCCACGATCGCTAAGGCACTGTGCACAAGAGAAGACGTGGCTCAGACGACGGGTGGAAACATAATAATAATTAAGTGTGGTTATTTTTAGCCGAGTGCAGCCCTTGTAAGGCAGACTCTCCGATGAGGGTGGGCAGCATCTACCATGTGTAGGTAACTGCGTGTTATTGTGGTGGAGAATAGTGTTATGTGTTGTGTGTGAGTTGCATGGATGTTGGGGACAACACAAACATTGGAATTAACCAATGAAGGTTAAAATCCCTGACCCGGCCGGGAATCGAACCCGGGACCTTCTGAACCGAAAGCCAGTACGCTGACCATTCAGCGAACGAGTCGGACATAATAATAATAATAATAATAATAATAATAATAATAATAATAATAATAATAACAATCGTATGGCCTCAGCTACCGTGTGCAGACATTTCAATTTAACGCCACCTGGCAGTCTGCTCGTCAATTTCGATGTTCCGTTTTACTCTAGGCCCACTGGATGGCAGACATAGCAAACCGAAACTCTCTTGAGCGTCTATGGCTGAGATTTTAATTAATTTTGTCGGGTAAACATCAGATGAGTTACCAGAGACCTTTCACGCCCCGGCGTCGGGATAGAGTGTCGAATGGATTTTTTTTTCCGCCCTCCAAAAATCCGACCAACACTGCCGGATTTGAACCCACTGTCTTGGGATCCGGAAACCGATACTCTACCACTGATCCGCTGCCAGACCGGAAGGAACTTTGGACTACTAAGCGATAGTCGCTCAGCCCGAAAGGCTGCATATTATGAGATGACGTATGGTCAGCGCACGAATCCTTTCGGCCGTTATTTGTGGTTTTCAACACCGGCGTCGCCGTCACACGACCAGGTAGCCCCTGTAGGCTGAGTGGACTTCGAACCAGCCCACATGTTCAGGTCCAGACCAGGCTGGAAATCAAATCAGGGGCTTCCGGGTGAGAGGCAGACATGCTACCCCTACACCACGGGCCTAGGAATAATAATAATAATAATAATAATAATAATAATAATAATAATAATAATAATATCTTCAGCAGACGTGCCAATGCTGAGGCAATCTTACAACTAAACAACCGACAGATTGAGAGAGTAACCACTTTTAAATATCTGGGTGCCATTGTCACTGAACAACTTGATCCCGAGAAAGAAGTGAAACAGAGGATAGCAATAGCACGAAAAATATTTACAAAAATGAAATCTTTCTTTTGCAATGACTACTTAAATTTAAAACTTAGACAGAGGATGGTCAAGTGCTATATATGGTCAGCCTTGCTATATGGTGTGGAAACATGGACTCTCAAGAACATATCAGTGAAACGCTTGGAAGCCTTTGAAATGTGGATCCACCGTAGGATGCTCAGGATTTCGTGGGTTGCACGACTAACGAACCAAGAAGTACTCAGAAGGGCAAGAGCAAGTCGGGAACTAGTTCAAACAATAAAACTCCGGAAGATCTCTTACGTTGGCCACATCCTTAGAAATGGCCGTTACCTCATCTTACAGCGGATTGTACAAGGCAAAATACAGGGTCGAAGAGGTGTCGGGAGGAGGCGAACATCATGGCTTGGAAACATCAAAGAATGGACTGGAATTCACAGTGTTGAAAGACTTTTCCACCTAGCTAGAGATCGTTCTGCATTCGTCACAGTGATCGCCAACGTCAGGGGGACCTGATACGGTACTATGAATAATAATAATAATAATAATAATAATAATAATAATAATAATAATAATAATAATAATAATAATAATAATAATATCTTTAGCATAGCTCAGCTGTTACTGGGGTCGCAAGAGTACCAGTCTCGTTTTGGATTTTGGTTGGGGGTTTTAAGGCTAGAAACACTTCCAGATGCCATTTATTTTTCAGGTGTAAACTCCAACTTGAGATCTGTAAGGTCTCAATCTTCTACCGTCTTATTCGAAAGGCAATAACGATGCCAGTATCCTAATCCTACCCTGTACAATAAAGTGAAACTCGTGTCCCGAGGTGAGCTGCATGTACCACTTCAACTTCCTGCCATTCTTAAATTCCTGGCAGTACCGGGAATCGAACCCGGGCCCCCGAGGACTGCAGCTAATAACACTAACCGTTGCGCTACGGAGGTGGACACCCTGAGTAATAATAATAATAATAATAATAATAATAATAATAATAATAATAATAATAATAATAATAATAATAATAATAATAATAGTAATAATAATAATAATAATAATAATAATAATAATAATAATAATAATAACCTCTGTAACATCTTCCTGAACTCGCTCCGAAGGATCTTGAGTTTGATTCTTGACTTGATTTTGGGTTTTTGACAGTGGATGGTTAATTCATATATTTAGTGGCTAGGTGTGTATGCCGTCTCCGTACTCTGCAGCTTACACACACAACACGGTGCACCATTATGCAATTACTGACAGAGAAGACTCCGTTCATTCTCCGTGGAAGGTCTGTCCAAGAATAGGACTATTGTTGTTGTTCCCTTACATCCCAAACCCTTGTGGACGGGGGCGGTAGAATAACACCCACTGTATCCCGTGCCTGTAGATTCGACTAAAATGGGACTTAGGGACTCTTAACTTGGGAGCGTGGATTGGCGACCATGGAGCACTTAACTGAGTCTTGGCATTGGCTTCCTATTTCTTTTGCCAGTCTCCTCAGTTTGATCTGTTGTATCCGACTCCCCTTGGTCAACTCTTGTTCTTTTCCTACCCCACAGTATTAGGTATCGAGGCGTACGGAGTCTTTCATTTTTCCTCTGATTAGTGTTAATAGAGCATAGTTGCCTAGTTGTACTTCTTCTTAGAACAATAATCACCACCACCACCACCATCACGACCACCTTACATTCCACGTTACATTCACTCATGCAATTACTTAGTGTTTAAGAGCCCTTTATTAAATCGTGTTTAATGAATTACGACCACATCGTTAAATGTCTTGCCCTAGACATCATCCAGTCCACCACGTTCGTCTTTATGGACCACCTAAACATTCAAAGAATGCTATCAGGTCTACGTGCACTAAGTGAGAATGTCGCTGCAGGATGGAATGCATCTTGTAAGTTTAAAGCGATAGATCATTTTCCATGATTAAATTATATGAGGGCTCAATGAGAGTCCGTCCCTACTCCTAATGATCACTGATTGAATCAAAGAATGAATGAATCAGTGAGGTCAGTCCAGGGGGCCACATATGAAATATTACAGTCCATTAACACCACACTGTTAAAAAGAGCAAAGATCTTTGAACCGGAGCAAACTGATAGTTTCTCCTCTTGATAGAACAATGTATGAAGGAAAATGCCCAAGTCCCTCCGTTTTTTATGTGTTCGATCATTTAGAAGTCGACGGTTACTGAATATTTTCACCCCATCATCGACAGCTTTGAAGATAATTTTCCGTAGTTTCTTATTTTCGAACTTGAATAGCAGCGTACATTAATTAAGGTAGCTACCTACACAGTCCCCGACTTCTCCCACCCTAGCGTTACCAAATGTTGTGTAACGTTAAACTTGCCGTACTCCTCAACATTCTCTACAATCAAAATATGATGGAAAGGAGATACAGTACTTCATATATTAAAATATTAAGACTCATTTTTATCAGTCCAATATTACGTTACACGTTACCTTTTGAAATTTGTGTACGATTTCAGACCCGAAGTTGAAATATTTTTCTAGTTTTGCTACTACGTTACCTAACAGGACTCTTTAAGGCCAGACTACCTATTATTATACAAAATGAGAAATATTACACCACCTTTCATCCACGTGATAAAAAAAATTGATAACAAGTGTTTTTGCTTTTTATTATTATTATTAACCTTTTAGTCACGGTTAAAAGGATATCAATCACCTGGTCTATGTTTTGAGGATGAAGAGGGTAAACTAGGAATGAACAATAAGGAAAACTGTGAAATTCTCGCCAGATATTTCAAAAGCTTACTGAATTGCGACGGTCCACAAGAAAGACTGGCAATTAAACGACCGCAGGTAACAATGCCAGATTCAAAGCCATCTGACAAACGTGAGGTATCCAATATCATCCAGGAGCTAAAAAATTACAAGGCAGCAGGTGAAGACGGTATTGTGGCAGAACTGATCAAAATGGGAAATGCAGAATTAATCTCATCATTGACCCATTTATTTAAAATTATTTGGGAAACGGAAAGAATTCCAGAAGACTGGCTAACTGCTTTAATACATCCATTACACAAAAAAGGGAACAAGAAGGATGTCAATAATTATAGAGGAATTTCGCTGCTTTCGGTCCCATATAAAATGCTGTCTAAAGCCCTTCAAACCAGGGTTGAAGAAAGACTCGATGAAGAACTGAGCGAGTACCAAGCTGGATTCCGGAAAGGCAGATCATGCGCTGAGCAGATTTTTAATCTCAAGAACATCATAAAGTACAAGATGCTGGGACGAAGCAAATATGTTGTAGTCTTCGTGGACTTTAAAAAGGCCTACGATTCGGTAGATAGAGAGACGCTATTCGGAATACTGGAAGAATTTGGTGTGGACAGTAAAACAAGGAATATCATCAAACAGACACTTACCAACACCAAGTCAAAGGTCAAGTTCATGGGTGAAATATCGGAGTCCTTTGAAGTCAAGACTGGTGTGAGACAAGGGGATGGACTCTCACCAATTCTCTTTAACTGTATCTTGGAAAAGGTGATAAGGAAGTGGAAAGAAGGAATCCCAAACAAAGAAGCATTCCGTATTGGAAGAGGGGCAGGTGCTATGCGGATAGACTGCCTGGGATATGCTGATGATATCGCAGTCTTTGCCAGTGACATAGAAATAGCAAAGAATAGAGTGGAACAACTCCATAGCATAGCAGAAACGACTGGACTGCAAATATCATACAGTAAGACTGAATTTATGACCAACATCAAAGAGGCTCCCCAAATGTTAAAGTTGAAAGAGGGGAAAGTTAAAAGAGTAAAGAGCTTCAAGTATCTTGGAGAAATAGTTCAAGGGAATGGATCAGAGAAGCTAGCTCTGATAGAACGAGCGAGAAAAATGGAAACAGCGTATCAGCTCACTAGAGACACCTACAACAAGAAAGCTTTGTCATATGGAGCCAAATTAAGACATCTGGACACAGTCATCAGACTTGAATGCTTATACGCAGCAGAAACATTGGACATGATTGGAAAGGGAGATCTAGAGAACATCAGAAAGAAAGAGAGGAAAATGCTCCGGAAGATCTTGGGCCCGGAAATGAAAGGTGGGGAGAGGAGACTTAGACCCAACAAAGAACTATACCAGAAGACAGGGGAAGTCGTCGTATTGATGAAAAAGCGAAGGTTTCAATTTTATGGACATCTACAGAGAATGGACACCAACTGACTGACAAAAAGGATTTTCAGCTTCTTCAGCCTAAGGAAGACGGAACCAAAATGGTTTCGGGAAGTAAGGACTGACCTGGCCAGGATAGGAGTAGAAAAAGAGGACGTACTGGACAGAAACAAATTTAGACAAAAAGTGAAGGAGTTCAAGGGCTTCCAGGAGACTGGGGAAGAACTTGTGAAGAAGAAGAAGAAGAGAACCTACACAGAAGAACAGAAGAAAGAAGTCAGTGCAAGGATGAAGAAGTACTGGCAGAATGTGAAGTCAGGACTGGTGAAAAATAACGTAAAGACTGTAAAATGTGGTCCATAGATGGCCGGAACGATAATAAATAAATAAAATAAATTATTATTATTATTATTATTATTATTATTATTATTATTATTATTATTATTATTATTATTATTATTATTATTATTATTATTATTATTATGAGGTACACTGAAGGAGCCTCCCCGAAGATTGCGAATATTTACTAGATAAGCACAAAGTTATGAATATTGCAATCGGGCGTACCCTGGGCAACGGTGGGCATAGACAAGCGGCTGATCCTTCAATCACCGGGAGATATAGATATAAAAATAAATATATCCAGTCTTTTTCAAGACTAACCGTAACTTCAATAAACATTGAATATTTATCCAGAGATAAAGCGATTTTATTCTCTGACATGTGCAAACGTAAGAAGATTGACATTCCAGAGGGGTCAACAACGACAAACCTAAAATAGAAAGGATGCGACTGATACTTGAACGTCCCCATGAACAGTATAAAGCAAAGTAGCAAAGCCATCTCCATACAGGCCATGAAGGCCCTTGGAGGGGTGGAAGATAAAGGCTTCCACTATCCGTAACCTCGGCACTTGATGCTTGAAGGGGTGGAGTGGTTAGCTCTACGTTCTGCCACCTTTACCCCCGGGAATTAACCTGGTGCTCATTGTTAAGTAGGCTGAGTGAACCTCCGGGCCATGTGCACCTTTGGATATAGAAATCTCGTCCATGAACAGTTTGATAGTGCTGTATTTGTCAAACCAGAGATTAGTGTCAAGCCATCTCAAATAACGTTCAGAAACGATATAGAAAACTTGACTATAGAAGTGGAATCCTGTTCTGTAACATCTATTTATAAACCACACAGTGAAAACTCGTCTTTGAAAATTCAAGTAACTTTGACAAGCAGAATATCAATTGTAAGAGCATCAGTGGGGATGTAATAGGACAGACAAGATGGGGATTCACAATACCAAACTAAGGCCGTCTTTCAGCAGCGGCAGATGGTGCAGAGGTTACAACCCCGACAACATATTTATAAGCGAACAACTAACTAAACATGTTACTATAGGTGGGCCGGCGTAAGGTTGCACGTGACAGCTGCGCACAATATTGGTCACACTGCAATGGCGCACGAAGCGATGTTGCCGCTGCAACAACAGCTGATTGCACGACACATGGGTTTTTAAAAACATGGGAGAAATGTTTTTAATGTCATCGCGATGATACACAATACAAATGAAATCTGCCGACAAAAATTGAACTTTCAACTCACCGATTATTCATCACACAAAATTATACGAGATAAATATACTACGAAGCTCTTACTATCGCGATGTTAGAAAACACGGAAGAAATCGGCCGACAAGGATCTCACTTCATATACACCTACACCAATAAATGTTGGAATAATATACACCGGTGCTAACACAAAATGTTTCAAGTAAATTCTATAAAATTTACGAAAATTCAGAAACCTTATTTTCATACCTGATTCACAAAGGCAGAGGCTCGATACCCTCCAGTTCACTGCCATCACTACCGTCGCCTTCGTTGTCACTGTCATCATCGTCTAGGCAGATCATCAACTCCTGAGAGTCACTGATGATGCCATGTATTGCCATTGCCGAATTAATGAATGCTGCGACATGGCTAAATTTCTTCCTGCACAAAGCCGCACCCATTCGAGCAATACTCTCCCGGAACAGTCCTTCCACTTCAGTAACTGTGAAGGACTTGTTATAAGTGCGTACGTAATGTTTTACTTCACCCCATACCGTACCAACTCAATGAGGTTGGAGTGACAGTGGTACGGCGGCAACCTAATAACCTCGTGCCCTTGTTCCTTCGCTACCTCGTCGACTATTTTTTTTTTTTTTTTTTTGCTATTTGCTTTACATCGCACCGACACAGATAGGTTTTATAGCGACGATGGGACAGGAAAGGCCTAGGAATGGGAAGGAAGCGACCGTTGCCTTAATTAAGGTACACCCCCAGCATTTGCCTGGAGTGAAAATGGGAAACCACGGAAAAACATCTTCAGGGCTGCCGACAGTGGAATTCGAACCCACTATCTCCCGGATGCGAGCTCACAGCTGCGCGCCCCTAACCGCACGGCCAACTCGCCCGGTGTTGACTAATTTAGTCATACACATATGCGCTGGGATATTTCTTTACTGCAGCCATTCCACTTACACGGGCGCTTGAAGAAGGGGTCTTGTCCATTATTACGGAGTGGTGACGTGCATTGTCCATAACAATGACAGAAGGGACTTTGAGCTGTAAAAATCGTACTCGTGTCTTCGTATTGCATCAGCCTGGAAAGAATTAATTCCTGTTACAGGAGATAGCTTAATTCGTTTCTTTCCCGGAGTGCTGTGAAACAAGTCCCTACTATCAGCCCCGTTTTTGCTACTGCTATGTACCCCAGTAACGTTTTCCTTCTGTTCTTGGAGGCGAACACCTGTTTGAATGACAGTACGCTTTGAAAGCCCTAATGTTTGAGATATGCGATCCACAACATGATCTACAGGAACGGACAGAGCTATACAAGCGTACGAATTTCGTCTCCCTCTCGTAAAACTCACGAGTTCTCCGCACTAATTCTAATGCCTGACTATTAAGGGACACTCCGCGGCTCAAAGGATTATCACTTCGCGCTTCATGTTGTCATTTCCGAGACATCGCACTGCATTCGTTAAAATAAAATTTCACAATTATCTCACAATGAAAACAAAACTTGCATAAACGCGCGAATCACACCTGACCACGTGCTAGCGGCGACAGACAAAACGGCAACACTTCAGTACAGTAGTCAAGCTACTTATAGATGGCGCCACTATACTACCTATATTGCCAACAACAATCAACTGAAAATAGTTCGTATTTATTTTGTAGCTCGCTTAAACTTTATAATATCTTTTAAATGCTCATATTTGTGTAGGCAAATAAAAGATTATGAACACTATACGGAATTAAATACGAATTAACATGAATAAAATGCGTAACTGTATCTGACATAAAAAGTAGTGGATTGGTGATTCTGATTGACGGGTGACGTTCTTCGTTTCATTTTTGTAGTGGTGCCAACATGACTTACAACTGTCAAGTGCAACCTTGTGCCGGCCCACCTATAAAATGGTAGAGGAGTCCATCACTAGGACTCAACATAGCCCAATCCTTGTTCAGTCGTAGGAGTGGTCAGCAATGAGGAAGTTCCTTTCAAACGTCTTTTCAGTTCTTAAAAGAAAACTGGGAGACCTTCTTCACTGAGCTGGATGAGGCATTGACCAATTTACAACCAGAGCCAAGTCATTATGAAGACTTCGTGGAACTTGTCAAGAAGATCTCCCGTAAACATATTCCCCGAGGTTATCATACACAGTTCAATGCTGGTCTCAATGCTGATTCCAAGGATCTGTTAAAAGACTACCAGGAGAAGTACGAGAAAGATCATTTAGTGGACGACACCATTCAGACAGGTGAAGAACTCTCGAAAAGCATCGCCGACGGAACTAAGGAAAGAAGGATGAACTTACCTGCAGACCTTGAAATGGCCCAGAACAACAGAAGAGCAAGGAAACTGATAAGGAACTTGAGCAACGACCCTAAGAGTCCACCAGAGGAACTCGCCAAAGTTACACCAAACCAAATAGCTCACCAGTTGCTCTGTAATGGGAAAACCACCAAGAAAACTCAGCGTGTGAAACTAAAATCTACTGCAGACGAAAATAATTTCCACGGTCATCCATTCACATCAACAGAATTAGAACATACCATCAAACTTCTTAAGGTCAACAAAGCTGTAGGTCCGGATGACATCAGGACAGAACAAATAAGAACTTTGGTCCAGGGACAAATATATGGTAAATATGATGAATAGATGCGTCGAAAATCTCCAATTATTAAAGCTGTGGAGGAAAGCTCACGTGGTCTCGGTGCTAAAGCCAGGCAATGCACAAACAGATGCAATGAATTTCCGGCCTGTTTCTCTCCTGCGCCACCTATACAAAGCTTTTGAAAGGTTGATCCTTGAGAGATGTGCATCGTATATAGATGACCAACTAATTCAAGACCAAGCGGGATTTATACCAGGGAAATTTTGTTGCAGAAAATTTCTGAACCTAAGGCAGCATATTGAGAATGTATATGAGAATAAACTGATCACTGGTGTTGCCTCCATAGATCTCAATGCAGCGTACGATACAGTGAACTATAGGATGCTCATTGCGAAGCTATACAACACCAGCAAGGATATGAAACTAACAAATGTAATACGTGTAATGCTCCAGAAGAGAAGGTTCTATGTCACACTTCAAGGAAAAAAGAAAAACGGGTTACCTCAAGGCAATGTGTTATCACCATTACTGCACAATTCATCTTCGCAAAAGAGAGACCCGACGAAAGCTGAATGTTGTCTGGAAAGGAGTGACGCTTGCGAATTGTCATACTGAGAATCAAGCTTGATCGCTCCCGGAGCTTCAAGAAACATTGTATAGAGCTGAAATGTAAGATCAACTCAAGGAATAGTATAATGTGGAAGTTGACTGGTTAAACATGGGGAGCAAACCCTCATGTACTGTGTTCAGCTGCTTCGGGACTGTGCTTTGCTGCAGGAGAGTACGGATCATCTGTTTGGCGAGCATCTACCCATACCAAGCTAGTGGACACAGCTCTCAACGAGTCCACCATATTGTCACTGAGAGTTTAGGACCTACTCCAGTGCAGAAGATCTACCCTCTCACTGGTATTACGCCTCCAGCTATTCGACGCGAGGTGGCAGCTGAGAAAGAGAGACACGAGATTGAGTCAGATCCCAGAAATACAATGCATAACAACAAGGTCCTCTCTAAAGTACCAGAGAAACAAGGAAATGCCATTTGGTCCTTGTTTCAATGACGGTCAAATCCTGACATTCACCTCCCCGCGGTAGAGAGGGGGCAACGACTGCATATAAAAATAATATTTTATATGCAGGCGGCTAACGAATGAAGGGACCGATTATCTCTCGGTATAAGGAGATCCCCTATACCAAGCGCCAACAGTCTCTTTGAGAGTGGATGAGCGGGTATGGGTAAGGGCACTCTTTTGTTCTGGGGACAAGAAAATTGTTCCCAAAGGCGGAGAAACCAGTTTGGTCAACGGCATTAGGATGCCGAAGGCAACGGGAAAACACTGCATTAAAGATCCTGCAAGATATTCCAATAAAACCACATTTCATGGCTGCAACGTCAAGATCGGAGCTGGCCGTGTGGATCGTCTACCTCCGTTTGGAGACGACGGCTTAAGAAGAAGAACCACAAGGTAACCACATCTCGCCTAAGATTCAGGAAGTGATTTATGAAGAGAACAGTAACCCCTCTATACCAAACCAGAAGTTCTACGTATAACATTCTGGAAACAAGTACTGCCAGAGGGATATACTCATAAAGAAGAAGTGAGTAGTGGAAGCCATTTACCCTGTATCACTTGGAGGTAATTAAACCGGATGAGAACAGGTGTGTTCAAGTGTTGCAATAATCTTGTGAAATGGGGTTATACGGATGATCCAAGGTGCGACTGCGGATATATCCATACTCCACAACAACTACTCATATGTCAAGAGATGAATGACTCCTGTACCCAGGAAGATCTTATTCTTGCTACAGACCGAGGGATAAGAGCTGCAGAGTTCTGGAGAGGAAAAATTTAATGTGTCTCCCGAACACGGAAAGTAAGTCTATTATTGACCGGATTAACGGCTGAATAGTCAGCGTCTTGGCCTTCAGGGCTTGGGATCCTGGGTTCAGTTCCAGATCGAATCGCAGGATTTTAATTGTTTATGTTTAATTCCCTGGGACCGAGCGAATTGGCCGTGCGGTTAGGGGCGCGGAGCTGTGAGTTTGCATTCGGGAGTTAGTGGGTTCGAACCCCACTGTCAGCATCCCTTAAGATGGTATTCCGTAGTTTCCCATTTTCACACCAGGAAAATGCTGGGGCTGTACCTTACTTAAGACCACGGCCGTTTCCTTCCAACTCCTATCCCTTTCCAGTCCTATCGCCTCCGTAAGACCTATCTGTGTTGGTGCGAAGTAAAGCCGATTGTAAAAAAGTGTTCCTGGGATCGAGAAATGCGTGTTTGTGATGCTCGCAACATTCCTACAAATCACACAACTCCACCTTCGACAGCTCAGACACACAGTTTCCCATATACAGCAGACGCCTCCTACCCCCACCACTCATTACAGAGCCAGCATTGAAAGGGCTCCATTAGTCTATAATACTGTAGGTACTTGAAATTATTATTGTTATGATTATTATTATTATTATTATTATTATTATTATTATTATTATTATTATTATTATTATTCTCATTTGACCTCCCGTGGCTGAGCTGACCCCGTTCAATTCCTTATACCACTTTTCAAATTTCGCGGCAAAGCCGGGAATAGAACTAGGGCCTCTGGGTGTGACAGCTAATCACACTAACCACTTTCTGTCTTTAAAATTCTATGGTTTTATTTTTTGTGTTATAATTTTCGTTTCCCAACTCATTTCTACTCATTTACATTAAGGTAGACAAGGAACGAAATTATCAGTATTTAAAAAGCAGTTACTATTTAAACAAGGGGTACGATTATAGAAACCTGTTCAAGAGCGGTACACAAAAGTGAAAAAAATATACTCTTATTCTTAATCGGCCCCAACGGCATTAGGCTTGTGAGACCTTTGAACTCATTCATTTCTCTTCATTTTCCCTCCCTTTCCCTTTCTTTATAATTACGATACCGTTATTTTGTCCGGCTCCATGGCTAAACTGTTAGTGTCTTGGCCTTTGGTCATAGGGGTCCCAGGTTCGATTCCCGGAAGGGTCTGGAATTTGAACCGTCATTGGTTAATTTCTCTGGCACGGGGGCTAGGTGTGTATATGTCGTCTTCATCATCATTATTCATCCTTATTATGACGAGCACGTTTCCTACGGGAGTTAAATTGAAAGACCTGCACCTGGCGAGCCGATCATGTCCTTGGGCACTCTAGGCACTGAAAGCCGTACGCCATTTCATTTCATTACCGTTATTTTTCGAAGAATCAGATTTATTTCTCCTTTTTTGTGTGTGCAACTGGCGATTGTGCTCCTAGAGGCCAGTTACACTTCGAGTGACTAGCAACGAAGTCTAGACGAGAATATAAAAGATGGTATGTTCTCCCGGTACGAAATTGGTTCGATTCCGCTCCAGTAAATCGGGATATTTATAAACGTGTCTTCAACATCTAGAGAGCAGTGGTCCTAGGGTTCACTCAGCGTACAGCGTAAACGAGTACCAGTTTAGTACTTGGGGTCTAAGGGCTAGTGTACTTGGTCATGTGATTATGAAGCATCACTACTTTATCTCATAACGAAGACAATTATACCGCTTTAGATATATACAACTCTGTAAGCTTGATGGCCAAGTATCAGGTTCTGTGGAGTAGATTTCCAATCCAAATTCCTGGGATGTCGGCAACCTCTCTGCTGCACCTGTGCAGCGGGACGGTCTATTCTGACTACAGGCGAATGTTGGTTCGTTATAAAAGTAAACGAGTCCTTTTTCAAATCAACTTCGTCGAAACCATGTTAGTGCAATATAAACTTCCTTTCGAAAAGAAGAAAGAAATAGGTTCAGCATAATATATACTTAAGGTTTTGGGATCTTACTCCTGCGCGGTCGTTCGGTATTTACGAGTGACTGAACACACGCATACCATGTCAGTAGATACACCGATTTGTTAAAGAACACCATTTCAGATCATTCCGATCTCTCCTAAAATCTATAGCGACTGAAGTTTACCAAGGCGTTTGCGTTCCACTCAGATGGCCTGATGATACTGGTATAGTCAGTGCGATGACACGTTTCACCGTATTGATTAGATTATTATTATTATTATTATTATTATTATTATTATTATTATTATTATTATTATTATTATTATTATTATTATTATTATTATTTAGATTTTGGCCTATTTCGGACCGCCGGAAATAACTGATTTACTGGTTCGCCTCTTCTTCTCCTCCTACATTATTTTCATCCGTCCATCGTGGATCCTCCTCATTTCTTCTGACGGGATTGTCTTGGCCTTTGTATCTTGTTCCTGGAACCCATTGAATTTATCAGCCTTAGTTTTAAACACTGGTCAATTCCAGATTTATTTTGTACGAAAAATAATGGAAAAAATAAGTGGAGATAAAGCTTGACAGAGAGCTCTAATCCCTCGAGTTGACTTAACAACATCCGATAAAACTCTTCCATTTTTTTTTTTCAAGAGGCGACAGTTTCCAATTGGCTTGGCATTTTGTATATCGACCAATAAACCCCAAGTGACGGGAAGGTCTGTCTTTACTCAAGCCAGTTTTCAGTTATGGTCAGTTAAATGTTGCAGTGTCAAGAGAGCGATATTACTGAGTGAGTTGGCCGTGCAGTTAGGGGCGTGCAGCTCTGAGCTTGCATTCGGGAGATAATGGCCTCGAGCCCTACTATCGGTAGCCCTGAAGATGGCTTTCCGTGATTTCCCATTTTCACACCAGGCAAATGCTGGGGCTGTACTTTAATTAAGGCCGCAGCTGCTTCCTCCCCACTCCTAGCACGTTCCTATACCATTATCGCCATAAGACCTATCTCTGTCGGTGTGACCTAAAGCAAATCGTAAAAGAATAAAGTACAAGGAATGTCATATGCAGGGGAATCCTTCCATAAATATTTACCATATTCATCGTCATGTCTTGATGGATTTCAGCTAGTTATTATTACTATTATTTTATATGATGCGTTTTGCCCCCTAAGGAGCACGTAGCAAAAATTATTTAGCACTGGACTTCTTGTTCTCCTTATCTTCCCAAAACCTTCTCATCCTTTCACTATGGGCTTGTCTTCTCTCATATGTCCAAGCATTTTTGAGTTTCAAATTCCTGGCTGTTGAGTTCTTGGATGTGAACTTATGTAAAATGATTTTCTGTCTGAATTATTATTATAATTTTCTTAATTCGAGTTTAATATTTAAGTGTGAAAGGAAATGGCGTATGGCCTCCGGAGAGGCCTGGTGCGGGTCTTTTTCTCGTAAACGGCCTATTAGGCGACCTGCATGTCTGTGAAGATGAGGGCCCTGCCTAGGATAATTTCTAATGTTAAACACACCACATACACCCAGCCCCCGAGCCATTGGAATTAACCAATTAAGGTTAAAATCCCCGACCCGGCCGGTAATAGAACCCGGATATCTCTGAACCAAAGGCCAGTACGCTGACCATTCAGCCAACGAGTCGAAAAATTAAGTGTGCCTTCGTTCGTAAGACTAGTCTCTATAATCTCTAATTATGTAAAACAATCTTAGCATGTTATTTATATGAATTGATATGCTCAAGGTGACTTTCAATAAAGTTGAAACTCAGTACCTTAAAATTAGTAATTCGTAGTAATAACTATACTAAAACTCATCATTACATTCTTGGAAGAAAGCGGCGGTGGGTTGAAGAACGATGGGGAAATGTGAAATGTGAAACTGGGAAAACCCACTATATCTGGAATGCACGTTCGTAACTATGGAATCCGAATCATGCAGCCAACTTTCTTGGTGTATTATTATTATTAAATCTTCCTAATTTGTTATTTATCCGGCTAATCTAGAGGTTGTCG
Organism: Anabrus simplex; assembly: GCF_040414725.1. NCBI lineage: Eukaryota > Metazoa > Arthropoda > Insecta > Orthoptera > Tettigoniidae > Anabrus > Anabrus simplex. Next base: position 311,198,005 of record NC_090270.1, read on the forward strand.
TCTATATAAAACACTTGATAAGATTATTCGAACACTCCGTGGTAAACTGCATCTTCTAGATTATACAGCACTTTGGATGTATTCAACTAACCTTACCTTAGGATGGACAATTTAGGATGGACGGTTCACCAGACACGTTTTATCTATTAGCCGTAGATTTACACACTTCTGGTCAGTGTTTTTGCTTCCATTTCGTCGGCTCCTTGACTGATTGGTGAGCGTACTGGCCTTGGTCTCAGAGAGCACGAGGTCCGATTCACGACCGGGTTGGTGATTTTATTTGCGCGTGGTTAATTCATTCGGATCAGGACCTGGTGTTTGTGTTTGCTATCGTCTTCATACGCACATCCCAATTTACACAAATTTCGGTTCCGGGGAAAAATGGTTAACATTGTGGTCTTTAGTCCAGCGGATTCCGCGTTCGATTCTAGGCCGGGTCGGGGATTTTAACCTTAATTGGTTAATTTGTCTGGCTCAGGCCTCGCTGTGTGTGCCGCCTTCAATATTAGAAATCATCTTAGGTAGGGCCCCATCCTCACAGACATGCAGGTCTCCTATAGGCCGTCTACTAGAAAATGACCTGCACCAGGCCTCTCCGGTATACGCCATTATTATTATTATTATTATTATTATTATTATTATTATTATTATTATTATTATTATTATTGTCACAAAACACACTACACTACCGACCACCAAAGAAACACGCGATAGTGAGCGCATCCTTCTACATAAGCTTGGTGTTAGGAAGGGCATTCGGCCAAAGAACTGTGCCAAATCAGAACAAAGTGCCGACTCAATAAACTGAGGCCATAAAGAAGTGTGTTATAGTATTTTCAACCATTCTAGGTTACTATCATCCTAAGTAAAAATCAATCAATCAATCAATGAAGCAAGAAACCACTGTTTTTCATAGCCGCAAACACTTCAATTATTCGTGATCTAATGCACAGTGACATGACTGATATTTTTCGAAAATCCCACATGTTTTGTTCGGGATCCAAGCCGTAGTCGCCGAAGTGGGAAGCTCTTGATGATATCACTCATGTTTCCAACATCCAGCAGTAATTAATCCAGCGCTCTTCTCTTGAAAGCCACGCCTGTGCTGTCAGTTCATATCTTGTTCTGGGTGCTCCATGTACGGGTATAATTAAAGCCAGGGAGAATCATGATCACTTCGCGGTGAGTATAAAATGATATGCTAATCCCCGTGTTGCTTTATAGCCGACCGTATCGCATGGTACTTGCTTGGAATGAATTCCCGCGTCACGCTACTGTGTGATTTACACTGATACACATAGTTACAAGAGTTACCAAAAGATGCCGCTAGCGCATGCTCCGTCATAGCTCTCTGGCGACCATCAGTCAAACTAGAACATTAACTCGTTTCTTACAGTGCAGCCAATACAGCGAGTTACTGTTTGACGGAAGTTAATAAAAATAGTCTTTCTTAATACTTTCGGGACCAGGGAGTTGCAGGTATCGAGATTCTTCGAATATTAGAGCCACCATTTCCTCATCACTTTGATAATATATTGTGTGGAATATTATATATGGGCTATTAACGATCGGTAACTTAGCCTATGCAGAATTAACTCCTCGGCAGAACATTTCCTACAGAGTGTTGTAGACAGAAGAATATCCGGTGCCATATTCATGAACATTTTATGGGTCCAGCCACGCTTAATTAAGTCAATGACAATGTTTCGTTTCTTCCATTATTCTAATTAATAATTTAATGTTATTTGTTTTACGTCCCACTAACTACTCTTTTACTGTTTTCGGAGACGCCGAGGTGCCGGAATTTAGTCACGCAGGAGTTCTTTTACGTGCCAGTAAATCTACCGACACGAGGCTGGCGTATTTGAGCACCTTCAAATACCACCGACTGAGCGAGAATCGAACTGCCAAGTTGGGGTCAGAAGGCCAGCGCCTTAAACGTCTGAGCCACTCAGCCCGGCCCTTCCATTATTCTGAACACCATTCTCCTCTGTTTCTAATTTGTTCCTTCCGTAATAGAGAACGGAATGACTGACTCTGAACAAGTGGTATAATCCTAAGCTTACATTCGGAGGACTGAGGGTTCGAACCACACCGGTGGTTGTCCTGAACATGGCTTTCCGTAGTTTACCATTTTGAATGTTGAAAACATGTCTTATCAGACAAAGTAGTGGTCGCCATACTACAAAAAACGTAAAATTAAGCAATTTCTTCAATTGTGCCGAAAGCTGAAGGACTAAAGAGCTCAGAAATGTTTCAAAGTATGAGCCTTGTAAAGCTCTATCAAACTTTAAAAAATCCAGTCTAAATGCAGTTCCGGAAAAACAGCCTAAAATCGCTTGTCTCTTCACTCGTTTTCTTTCTTTTCAAATCGTAGCCAAAGTAACTTATTTACATAATTCTTTCTGTAATGTGTTCCTTATTTCAATACCCTGGTATTGAAACAATGCATTGACTCGCGTTAGCGCTCGTAGTGGTAGAAAAAAAAGTGAACAGCTAATCTAATCGACCGGATAACGATGATTAAGAAAAGGGTTGTATTTTTTAGGAATAAATAAGGAATATATTCTCATATTTTATTTGCCTATAAGGGGCCCATAGACGTGCAATATTATTGCGCAAACTGGATTGTACAATATATTGTTAGCTGCCTATAGACGTACAATATTATTGCACAAAAATAGAGTTTGTGCAATAAATAGAATCGTGTGGAGATAATATTGATAGTTGTGCAATATATTGTGCAAAGCGGTCATAGACGTACAATATGCGTTGCAATATATAGTCAGTCCATGCCGGTATTTTATTTGGTGATTATATTGAGTGACACTGATCTTTGCTGCGTTTTGATCGCCGTGGGTGTAAGTGCCAAAAAGAAGCAGAAACGGAAAAGAAGCACAAGGGCCAAACAGTGGTTTCTAGACAGAGAAAAGTACACTCATGAAAATTTACTCAATGAACTGAGAAAATGGGAACCAAATGATTTTCGAAACTTTCTGCGCATGAATGGTGAATTGTATGATGGGCTCCTCGCTTTGCTCTTAACGTCCCACAGAGCCGGAAGGCCAGGGTACACTTCGATAAACTCCAAAATAAACTTTTTCTCCTCCTTTTTGCCCACCTTCTCCAACGCTTGTTGATACCAACTGGCGGTAGGACGGGATATTGCACAATATTGCCAACACACAGCACAGTATTTTGCGATTTGCGCAATATATTTCAAACTTTCTTGATTTCGTACAATATATTGCACAACCCTTCAATATTAAACACACACTATCAATTTTATTGCACAAACCCCGATATTGCGCAATAATATTGCACGTCTATGGGCCCCTTAAGATTCGTAGTTCACATCCCTAGGATGTTTTCAACATTGAGTTGCTTGCATGAATGGCTAGAACTGATTTTTTATTATTTCTTTTTCAATTTACTTTCCTTCTCAGCGACACAGATATGTCTTACGGTGACAGGAAAGGGCTTGGGGCGGGGAAAGAAAGTGGCAGTGGCCATAATTAAGGTCCAGCCCCAGCATTTTGCCCGGTGTGAAAGTGGGAAACAACGGAAACCCATCTTCGAACCCACTACATCCCGAATACTGGATACTGGCCGCAACCACTCGCTAGGAAAATGTTAAGGATGAGAAACATGACACCTTAGGTCTAAGGCTCATGCAGACAACTTGATGCTTTAGGCCGTACAGAACTGGGAGGGGTGACGCTGACGCGAAATTGTTTGACCTCAGTGACAAGAAGAACAAGCACATCAGGAAAATGCCAGCGTCTCTAGCTATACTTGGATTAAGTAACCAGCCAATGACTGTTGATATCGTGATCATAGTTACGTGGCATTTCATTTTACCAAGCGAGTTAGCCATCCGGTTAGGGTCCCACAGCTGTGAGCTTGCGTTCGGGAGATGGTGGGTGCGAATTCCACCAGCGTCACCCTTGAAGATAATTTTCGGTGGTTTCCCATTTTCCACACTAGGCAAATGTTAAGGCTGTACCTTAATTAAGGCCACGCCGCTTCCTTTCCAGACCTAACCCTTTTCTATCCTTCTTTCATGGAAAATTTTTGATGTGCTGATGCGTCGTTAAACAGGTAGCATTCAGTTTCAAAAATACCACGAAGATTTACTGTGATTCAAATCGCGGTCTTCCTCCTGAGAAGCCAGTGTCATTGCCACTCGACTCGATCAACAGAGACAGAGAACCGGTGATCTTTCGAAATTAAATGAACATCGGGTTCACGGGCTGGAAAGTAGATGTCGAATGGAGAGACAAAGAACCGCTTTCGTAAAGATGATACACCAACTGTCCAACCGTGACCGGAACCTAGACCCACAGAAAAACTGTCGGTTATTTATTTATTTATTTATTTATTTATTTATTTATTTATTTATTTATTTATTTATTTATTTATTTATTTCTGCGTTAGGGTCTTCTAGGGACCACGAGACAATGTCAATGCTTCATTCTTTGTAGTTCCTTCATCCTCTTCCACTACTCCTTCGTCTGTTCACTATGCCTCCTTTTCCTCTCTTCAGGCCATTTTGAGTCTGTTTTCTCCCTCGCCACTTTGAGTCAGGGGATACATCAGGGGAGAAGGACCAGTACCTTCCCCAGGCGACCTCACCTGCTATACAAAACAGGGACCTTGTGCGGGGTTGGGAAGTTTGGAGGAGGTAGACAAGGAAGAAGGAAGGAAGCGGCCGTGGACTCAAGTTAGGTACCATCCCGACATTTGGGTGGAGGAGAAGTGAGAAACCACGGAAAACCACTGTCAGGCTGGCTGAGGTGGGAATCGAACCAGGACCAACTCCAATACTCAGATCACAATGCAGAAAAAACATGGCTGCCATACCGGACCAAAGCTGACATGGCGACAAATAACCTAATAATAGTCGTAAGAAATTCGTAGTACGAAAATGTTTATCCATGGTTATCAAACACGCAATATTTGAAACATAAAATAACAGTGGTAATTTTAATTACGCTTTATCTATGAGAGTACGTCACATAGAGCGGACTTTGAAAGCTTTACAACAAACAGCAAGTTATAAGTACGACTTCATTTAAATGTAAACACATATTCAAGAAAATTACAGACTAAGTAATATAACACCCACAAAAAAATCAGTTTTCCTTCTCTTAACACTAGCACAACATACCTATTAGTTCGTTATTCACCCTTCACCAAAATTTTGCAGTCGAACAAAACTAGCAATGTGCATATCCAACAAACAATTTTAAAGAAAGTTCCTACACCATTCATTCATAAGTTTTAGAACCTCCTTTGTGTTTCAAAAGTGTTTCTATATTTAGTTTTGTTATCGGGAAGAGTCCAATAACATGTGTGTGGTCAGAAAGTATTGAAGACGACATAGAAACCTAATAGTAGTAGCTGGATCCAGCTCAGAACTATTTTCTGCCAATCCTAAAATCTTTCCAGCTTTACGTGTCAGTTTAGAACTGTCAAAGACTTCATCCAACATCAATGCCACAATTTTATCATTGTGTTGGAAAAGTTTAGCCTTCTCCTTTAAAAATGCTTTTTTGTGAAGGCCCAGTACCAGTGCTATTTGGACCTTTTTTTTTTTTTTTGTCAAATATTGTCCTAAATAGACAGGATGTTTAAAAGTCGTCACATGTGTATTCCTTAACATGCGATAAGCCCCAGGAAAAGAACAGTAAAACGTTTCTGCCCATATTAGCAACTCAGAAGTATATCTCACTTGCTTCAGTAAACTAAACTAAGTTCCGACTGTTCTAGTGCAAACGTAATTGTATTGTGCATCCGGGAGATAGTGGGTTCGAATCCCTCTGTCGGCAGCCCTGAAGATGCTTTTCCGTGGTATCCCATTTTCACACCAGGAAAATGCTGGGGCTGTACCTTAGTTACGGCCACGGCCACTTCCTTCCAACTCCTAGGCCTTTCCTATCCCATCGTCGCCATAAGACCTATCTGTGTCGGTGCGACGTAAAGCCATTAGCCAAATTTTTTTATTGTATTTCAGTTTTTCTTTTTCATAATAAAAAACAAGGGCTTTTACAGAAAATTCACCAAAATAAGTACTCTTATCAGTCAATTCAATACTACTTTCTCCGTAATTACCAAAATGATTTACCAGAGTTTGGAATTTGCTCCATCTGTCACACTTCCGGCCATCCTGTCCTTCACATCCTAATATAAACCAGAATTTTTTCTGCAGGTAAAGGAATGTTTTTAAAATGTACTTTAATTTCTAGGTCACTAATCACTTTAAAACTCACCGCTATAGATGGAATATCTTGGTCTTGAAGTTTTAAGAATAGAACACTATCATCTTTTACATTCACATTGAATGGGCTCACATTTCTCTTCTTCACTTCTGTCGTGAAAACCTGAAAATTATCTATCTTGTCCTCTTCACACCAACGTTTAAACGCTTCTTCTTCTCTCTGTAGCAATTGCTGTTTACGCTTTTCAGGGTCCTTTCTTTCTCGAGGCAAACTTATGGTATTATAAGAAGGCCGATTGTGTAATATGGTTGGATGCTTGATGCAGACAACAGTCTTATTATTTACAGCGAAATTTTCACGATGAATGCAACGAATTCATTTCTCTCCTAAGACTTAGTCCTTCGGAAATGCGAAGGCAGAATTTCCACAATTAGACTTACAGAGAGGTAGGCTACACAGCACGATCTACCCATGCTAATCTAAAATATGTACATTACATTCTAAAACGACACTAATAATATTAACAATAACACACGAACACAAAGATAAACAAACACATAACCTATACGTAATAAGATAGAGTTTGAGGGATGTTCCACCATTCAACACATAGTAAAATATATTAATTTATAAGAACACCGGTTTCGACTCCCTTGGAGTCATCATCAGTTCTTGTTGAAAATCAAATCAAGGGGAATCCGATAACAATCAACATAATAAAAAATTACATACCTAAAGGCGATTGCCTGGGTTGCAAAACATTACCTTGAAATGTAACGTACACATGGTAAGCAGTACTTGGAAGTTAAAAAGTTCTTAGTTCTGGCTTAAACTGTCTTGTGTTCATGGAATACGGAACACTGGAAACGTATGCACTGGTTGAAAATATACACAAATACGACATGAACACTTATAATGATATGAAACACATGACGCTTTAAGAGTGTTCTTGGACTTGATGATCTTGTTTCTATCTGAATAAACTGGATGAAATATATGACATTGAAATAAAGTGTTTAAAGACTTAGTTCTGGCTTAAACTGTCGTGTGTTTATGGAACACGGAACACCGGAAACGTACGCACTGGTTGAAAATATACACGTACGATATGAGACATTTATAATGATATGAAACAATTGGCAAATCAAGAATGTCCTTGGGCTTGATAGTCTTGTTTCTATCCGATTAAATTGGATGAAATATATATGATTTTAACTTTACAAAGACATAAACTACTTGGCTTTTAAAAAGCTCTTGGTTTTGGTTTTAAAAATTGTCATGTATTCGTGGAACACAGAATAGAAATGTTGGTCTTGTTTCAATCTATTGGAAACAAATGCACTGTCGTAGTTGAGAATATACACATTGACTAAAATTTATACACTGATATGAAACTCATGGCACTTTAATGTTCGGGGATATGAGTAAAAATGCTGTCGTATGTTTGTATAACTCGGCATAGATTTATCAAACAGTCTTGGCACAATCAACTGGAATATGTGAACCTTTTTAAAACAAAACTTCTTGACTATTATACCACACAATCACATGAAACGTTCGGTAATCAGCTGAGATTACACATTGGCTTGAAATGCTTAGTATTTTAAGAAAGGTCTTGGATCTAATTTAGAATTATTACCATGTGTTTGTGGAACAAGGAATATAATTGTCAGACCCTGTTTCAAACACTTTGAATATATGACATAGTTGAAGTGAAAATACGTTTGACAATGAAAACATTTAGAACTTGCTGGTTTTAGTTTTCGTGTTGAATGGTAAATGTTGAATGTGTTGAATGGTGGAACGTCCCTCAAACTCTTATTAAAACGTCAACACGGAAATGAAGATCATAACCTACGATAACCTATACGTGACAACATGTAAACAGGAGATCGCATATACTTAAGGGCCATGGCCTACCAAGCGACCGCTGCTCAGCCCGAAGGCCTACAGATTACGAGGTGTCGTGTGGTCAGCACGACGGATCCTTTCGGCCGTTATTCTTGGCTTTCTAGACCGGAAGTATATTAAACTTTAAAAAAGAGGAAAGGAACGACTCCTATACTTCGTTGTTACTACTGAAAGCTATTAAAAGCAGCCACAATAGCAGGTCCGAAATACTTCTTCAGTCACAACGATTACTTTAAACTGACATTCACGATCACACTGAATTCATTCATGGCCCGCGCTCACCGCAATCTTGCCACAAATCGAAACCTGCCTTGAGGTCTGAGTATTGGAGTTAAGCTTGATCGAACCCACCTCTACTCAGTTGACCTCCAGAGACTGAGTGGACACCGTTCCAGCCCTCGTACCTCTTTTCAAATTTCGTGGCAGAGCCGGGAGTCGAGAGAAACTCCACCACAATAGCACGCAGTAACCTACACAAGGCGGATGCTGCCCACACTCATCGGAACGTCTGCCTTACAAGGGCTGCACCCGGCTAGAAATACCCACACGAAATTATTATTTATTAATTTTCATTAATTGTCGAAACATTTTCTAAGTTAGTATTTTATATCGTGTGACGCAATCGCACTTTTCTAGCACTAGAAATTTTTCTATGGAAAGCATTCCAAGAGATGATAGAGAAGTTCGCCAGCAGGAAGGAAAGGAGAATGGACTTCTTCTTTCTTCATTTGTTTGTCATTATTGTTGTAGTACAAAGGTTAAAATTGTCACCAGCTGCAACTGACCACTGTCCATGTGACCCTTTTGATTAATTAGGTCCTCCAAAACATGATTTTTTAATTTAATTTTTACAAGTTGCTTTACGTCGCACTGACACAGATAGGTCTTATGGCGGCGATGGGACAGGAAATAGCTAGGAGTGGGAAGGAAGGAAGGAAGGAAGGAAGCCTTAATGAATGTACAACCCGAGCATTTGCCTGGTGTGAGGATGGGAAACAACGGAAAACCATCTTCGGGGCTGTTGACAGTGGGGTTCGAACCCACTATCTCCCGAATACACGCTCACAGCTGCGCGCCTCTAATCGAACGGCCGGCTCGCTCGGTGAAAAATGTATTCTAGTTTAAAGAAATAGTATTCCACCCTTCTATGATCCTTCTCTTTTTCTTGCCGATATCTTTATTCATGGAAGTGTTGGACATATATGATTAGGTTTAACAGGGAATAATTATTATCTCTTTTGATTTCACCGTAAAACAATAATCATTTCGTCATAAAAGAGGATTCGAAAACATCACATTTCATAGTTAGATTATCACAGATCATATAATCATATTCTTTGTGATATAATATAACGTGCTTAATTTCCTCACATTAAAAAGCAGACGGATTAATCACAGAGTAGATTATCACATCACGCCTAGTTTTAATTATTATCATTATCACACGACTGTAACACAGATTACCACCTGTCGAAGCGACAGATCATGCTTCTCAACGTACTTCCATAATTTTCCGCTAGAAAGCGCTAGGTGCTACGTATGCGCCGCACTCTTGCGTCCACAAGCTGAACTAGTAACTGAACGTGTCTCGCGCACACGTGTCATGTGTAGCAAACGAAGCAGTTTTACGACTGACACGTGATAAGAAGTTGAAGATACACACACAGAAGTAAGCGGATGAACAAAATCCGATCAAATTGGTTTTTAATTTATGTTAAATAATTGTTTTCAGTAAATATACAATCGTGTGGCTATTGCTAGCCTGGCACGGGCGGTGAATAGTGGGGTAGAGGACAGGGTGCAGACGCCGCCCACCCCGCCCCCCCACGATTTGTGGAGAAAACATTACATTTTATTTCTATTTTTTCCGCATGAACCTAGGAATTTTTTTAAAATTATAACCCTGTTGCCTTATTATTTCTTTAATTATTAAGGAAGTCCGCCTCTGTGGTGTAGTGGTTAGTGTGATATAAGCTGCCAACCCCGAAGACCCAGGTTCGATTTTCAGCCCTGGCACGAAATTTGAAAAGTGGTATTGCACCCGTCCACCTCCCGAGTCCCAGACTAGCATTTATCTCAGGGGTGTCGGTTCATTATTTAAATCATCAAATATAAATATAACGGCATAATAGAACACGGGGATGAACGGAGCAACTTAAAATTAAAATGGGGAAGGCTCGATTGTAACTTGAATTTAAGGACTCCATGATAGGACTAGGAAGTGACTGTTACATTAAAAAGGGCATCATCTAACTACAATAAAAAGATTATGAGAGTGGTTTCCTTTGAAATAATTTGCCAGAAGGAGCGGTTTATTACGCCATTTGACGTATAAAACTTTGATACACGTGGCAACAATATTTGAATTTACACACATGTTACATATATAAATCACTTGCCATACCGCAAGTGGTATCAATATCTTGCTGCGTTGCTTCTGAAATAAAATGACATTTTGGAGGTATAATTTACGGATCGATTCCATTTGAATCGAACCGTCACTCAAAGATATAGCTTCCTTCTATCGGGAGCCCGAGCATAACCCATGTTACGGTCGGCTTCCCGATTTAACTAAGATGATGTACTCCGGCTATGTACATTTTTCCGAGACCGGTACTCGGACTGGGTAATGTTTCTCGTGAAGTGCGAAAACTGGATTCCACGGACAGTTCCTATCTTACGATATCCAGCTGATGCCATACCAATGAATTAGCATATACATATTATTTACATGTGATCTGAATTGTCACCAGTTAGCCTCAGTAGACTACTGACACAGATGAGATAACGAGAAGCGGTGGGAAATACCGTGGCCATGGCCCCCCTCGCATCGCGAGCGAAGTAAACAAACACGCAAGTATGTAACATCGTCCCATACGGAAACCGTACAATAACGCGGTAAAAAAAAAATGATTCTAATATTATCACTCTCATTATTCAACATACGAATAGAGGGATATCGTCACCAAATAATTTAATCCACAAAATTATCATCCTCGAAATTATTATTATTATTATTATTATTATTATTATTCAACGGTTCCTGGCACTGTCACGTTTGATTAATATCATCATTATTATGCGGGATGCAAACACAAATGGTTATTACTGTTATTATTATTATATCCCTCTCGTGATTATTATTATTATTAATGAATAGGTGACTCAAGATATTATTATTGTTATTCACGTCACTTAAGAGGTTATTATTATTAATGGACCGGTCACTTCCGCCAAAACATATATATTAAGATATCGGTGCAATTACAAATTAATTCACTGATCAACCAACGACATCATTACAGTTATTATTATGACAATTATTATTAATCCGACCGCGGTGATTTAACATCGTCCTTACATTGTTATTATTATCGGTTGCATATTCTCAATTAGATTCCCGTTTAACCTCCTTATCAACGCTCAATCTGCAATATTTATTATTATTATTATCACGACATCATGATTGTCCTCACTCGTTAGTACAATGAATACAATATACGACCATTTCTGTGGAATCTGAACTCTCATTATCCTTAGATCCGTTGTATCTCAACGAATAACTGTGCAGTCTATTTATTTCGTACATGCTGTCACGGGTTCGAATTCTACCCGCTGCGTAACTCAGTATTTCTCTGTGACACTGCCCGTACATTTTACACTCATATCAATATCCTAAGTGTCTCTCGTACGGAATTTATTTTCCTCTCTATCTCAATATTCCTCGATTCATTTATTTATTCCTCACAGAATTATCAACTGACTTATTTATTCATTTCGGACATCGTACGACCTTTTATTATCTGACTGCAAATTCTTTCACATTTTCTATCTCATTTGGATCTATGCCTTAGTTCATTCTCCACAAATAATCGTAACATCTTGAAATTATATTTACCAAAATTTGACAATCATGGTCTCGTAATATTAGCACTACATGTTCCGGCTAATGAATCGCAACTTCAAAACGCGACATTTATACGTAAAAAAAAATTGGACCGTAATTTAAACCACACGTTCATTAACATGTACGGATTATTAACACCGATCTACATTTCAATATTATTAATCGATCAAATTAAATTATCACGCACTTTAATTCCAAATTAAAACGACCTCCCGTCATTAAAATGATTCCCAATAAACTCAACACTTGATCACATAAATTATTATTATCTCCAAATCATATTTAAAAAAGAAATATCTTCTCAAAAAAAAAGTTATATTATTTATTTATTATTATTATTAATATTTAAAAAAAATAATAATTTCGCCTGTAATACGGTAGTCCACTCTTATTATGTTTAACGCATAACCCCTTTTACAAATTCAATTTATTCTGGCACTAATCACTCCAGATATGATTTACTTGGAAATATTATATTAATCGCATCTCACAAATTTAACACTTCACTTTGAAAATATGACCATATTAATTTCAACAAAACACACTTGGTATGGCGAAGCTGGATTTTCCTTCCATGTCATTAAATGGCTCGTTAAAATGACAAAACATAAAAGCACATATCGGGTCTTATTTAACTAGCATAATCAAAATCAAATGTAAAGAAAATTATCGACTACAAAGAAAATAATGAATGCATGCATGACTTAACGTACTACACTATATATACAAATTTACATCTCCAACAAACTGAATACATAAAAGACCCGATTATTTACATTATTATGATTTACTACTGTCCTTGCTACAAATTTAGGATGGGGTCGTTAAGCGACCCATCTTGTTACAGAAGGTAACCAAGTATAATCAAATTATTCCCATTTTTCCCATCACGATAACATTTCCCAAATATATTTTACAGTTTAGTACTCATCTTAGTTATCGGTATTCCATTGCAGCTTTGCAGACGAGAGGCTTCATCCAGCCCCTCTCTGCGTTTTACTCCTCCATCCTTGATGGCGTAGTTTCACAAAAGATTTCCTGGCACATTATTATTTTATACTCATATCTTGATTACCACAAACCTTCACCATTTACTACGTTAACACTGTATGCTTTAATTTGGATACAACAAATTTCTATCCTAGACCCAAGAATTTAATATATTTACACTATTTAATCTTCGTCCACCTACCGCACAATGGACCTGGACACGTACGACGTGGTGTCAACCATTACGCCCGCCGCGATACGCCCGATTTATACGGCATTCTTGACGTGTTCATTACATCGGTTCGGTATAGCTAAGTACAGGCTACTACTTCCTTAAAGTACTGTTCGTCACACAGTCTATTATGTACGTACTCACGGTGATATATTTTATACTACTCTCTTGCAGGGTAATTACTTTACGTCACTGATTATTCATAAATAAAAAAAACACTATCCTACGTTAACTATTTCCAGATTTAACATGTTGCTTGAGCGCGATCACACTTTACAAACACTGGCGGATGCTCGCGCCATTAAATGACTGTACGTCCGTAGAATTCTAAGTTACCGGCGACCAACAGTTCAACTCCCGACCGTCAATTCAGCTCCAACGATTCAAGACAAGTGGCTGGCGACCGTCAATTCAGCTCCGTATATATGGATGAAGCCTTTTTCCCGCGGATTCGTTGACGTCATGCCCCTTAGGGAGGGGGTGGATTTTTAATATCGGTACTTGCACTCCGAATTGGAAGTTAAAATTTACATCAAATTAATCCACTCCGCTAGCATATCTGCTGGATAAAATATGAACTCCAGGTGATCACAGATTTAGGAGATATGGATGGATTTCGCTCCTCACATTTCGCGCCTTCGTAAGCGTCTCTGACAACGTGGTCTTCTTTCAGCCAATGAGATTCAAGCTGTCCGGTTTCCAAGAAATCCAGCCTTCAATTTAATTAATTTGCCAATAAGTATTGATTATTTTTCCATGCGTGAAATCTAATAAATTCATTACATCGATCCGCGTACTCAGATTAATTTATTACTGATTACTTTTGTAGTTACGAAAATATCTCATCCATCATTCCTTAAGATGGTATCACTGAGTCTCCCATCAAATTTTTACTATTGGCCGGCAAGCGGTCACGTGATTTAAATCTCCACCTGCTCGAACTTAGGCTAGCGAACGTACACTCAGCCGCTGCAATTTTCCATGAGGTCATGGAATTTCCGTCCTACCAAAAATATCCCAAGGTCTTACTCATGTGGTGGGTTTTCTTTGTATGACTCTCCCCCCTTCCTCTTTCTGACCAAGACTTATTTGTGGACTCTGTATTTCCTTGTACGCCAACTAATGATATTCCCTGCTGTGAAGTAGCTAAAAGTTGTCGTGTTGAGCTAATCCGTCAGGCTCCAGTCTGTCGTCCTTCCTTCGCTCTGATTTCGACATTACCTAAACGAAATATTTTCAAATACACTCCTGTGTATTTCAATAAATGTATCATATTATTTTACCGATCAAATCATGATTGATTATGGGCCTAAGTCACTCGGGTTCATCTTCCTCTTGCCCAGGTAAAAAAAAATCTAGTGGGCATCATGAGATTTTTTTTTATGATGTGTCCATATCATCACTATCATGATTTGACATCGGATCCTCTGTTCTGCGACGGCTGTTGATTTCGTCTCTCAACATCTGGTTCCTGACCCTTAACTCCTCGTTCTGTCTTTCGATTTGATGGATCGTATTGACAAATTCCTGCACGTCTCTGTCTATCTCTCCACACTCTGGACATGGCCTTGCTTCAATTGGTGTATGGATTACTTGGACTTCTTCTTCCCTTCCGTCATCTTCTTCATCCTCTTCTTCGACATCATCTTCTTCCGGCTCGTCATCTGCTTCCTCTCGTTCATCCTCTGCTTCCCTGTGGTCTGCTGGCGTGTGGTAAAGCTTTAAATTTGCAGCGTTATAGATGTTCTCTGAACTTCCATCCAAGCTCTGAACTTTGTAAGCATTGTTGTCATAAGTTTGTATAATCTTGAAAGGGCCCACGAACAATTTACAAAACTTGTGGTACACCTTCTGCTCTGGGTTAGACACACTAGGCTTCTTCACTAGAACGAGCTCGCCAACCCTCAACGGACGGTGGAATCGCTTATTCCTCAGCCTTCTCAATCGTCGTTCTGCTTGTGCCTCCAAATGTTCCCGTGTCTTTCTGATACAAATTTCGCTGGATACGCGTGGATCTACAGGACATGCTACCGCATCGTGCCATGGCCTGGCCGGATATCTGTTAAAGTGGACCACTTCCGGTATCTGTCCTGTTGCTTCGTGGATCGTGGTGTTAATACATTTAGTTATAATGGGCACCACGTCAATCCACCGCCAATGTGCCTCGGAACAATAGATCCTGCAGAATTTTGCAATTTCTCGCATGATCCTCTCTGATGGATTCGATTCGGGATGGCGAATCGAACTAAGTACATGCTGAATGTCTAGTTGTCGTAATTGATTTGCAAACGCAGCAGATGTGAACTGACTACCATGATCAGTAAGGATCTTCTTAGGCTTCCCCATCTGTGGAATGATATGTGAAGTAATTCCTCGTAGTACAGTTTTCGAATTTGCCTTTTGCAGCGGATACAAGGCTACCAATTTAGAGAATACATCTAAACTAACAAGGATGAATTGATTTCCCCTACGGGCCTTGGGGAGTGGTCCGTACAGGTCCATTGCGAATATCTCGCGGGGTTCAGTAGGTAACAGTGGGCGCGGAGATTGCTTAAGTAAGTACGGATTAGGTTTAATCCTTTGGCAGACGTCACATGATCGTAGTACATTTCGGACTGTTTGGTTCATCTTGGCCCACACGAATGTCTCTTGGATAGTTGCCAAGACCTTCCCTATACCTCCGTGTCCAATGACCCGGTGTACATGGTTGACTACCGGTACTTGCATTTCAGATGGTATGACTATGCGAAGTTTCGTGTGTTCCTCATCCAAAAACTTATGAAGAACCCCATTCAAATAATGGTAGCTCGCTGATAATTTCCTAGCTCTGTCATACTGTGGATTGTCTGGCTGCAATGTTTTGTTAAAGAACTCTATCATCAAGTTAGTGAACCCATCTCTCTTCTGTATTGCTCCTATGTCCTTCAAATTCCTTAAGACCTCCTGATCCTCTTCTATTAACTCAATTTGGTGGATTACGACTTCCTCCGGGTTTGGATGTCGACTCAATGTGTCTGCCAAAATATTCAGTTTCCCGGGGCAATGTTCGACTGTTAGATCAAATTGCTGGATAAATAATGCCCAACGGCTAACCCTCTCGCTTGCCATATTGGTTTTCATAATGAACGTCAGCGCTTTGTGATCGGTACGGATAACAATCTGAAAACCATACACGATCTTCTTCCAATACTGCAAAGCGCTCACGATAGACAGCATTTCCAATTCCGTGATAGTATACTTTATCTCATGCTTCCGCAATTTCCGGCTCATGAAGGCAATATAGGTTTTTATGCTTGGATCATCGGGGTTTTCCTGCAGTAATACGGCTCCTATACCTATGGTTGAGGCGTCTGTTTGAATTATGAATTTGAGGCTGAAATCAGGGTATCCGAGCTTAACATTATGCAGTAACCGTTGCTTGGTCTGAGCGAACGCCTCATCACAATTATGGTCCCACTTCCATCGATTATTTTTCTTAAGCAGGTCCTGCAATGGTGCTACTACGGTTGTGTAATCAGGGCAATGATCAGCGAAGAATTGACACATTCCAAGGAACTGCCGAACATGTTTTACTTTAGTAGGCTTAGGAAACATCCTAATGGCCTCAATTTTGACTGGGTTTGGTCGCACACCATCTCCATCTACAAGGTGACCCAAAAATAACACCTCCTTCTGACAAAAATGTGATTTCGATAGGTTGACCTTGAAGTTATGCCTTCCTAAATCGGTGAGGACTTCATTAATATTTTCCAAGTGTTCCGAAAGTGTTCTTGTAGCTACCAAGATATCATCCACATACATGATAGTCGCCTCTTTGACCTTTGGACTGAGATTGCGGTCAAGAGCTCGAATGAGAACCGAACCCGCATTCTTAATACCGAACGGGAGACGATTAAAAACATAAGTCTGTTGATCGAATAAGAATCCCGTCAACAACTTAGATTTAGCTTCCAACAGTATATGATGAAACGATGACGTCAGGTCAAAAGTGGTAAAATATTCCATATCTTTAAATCTCTTCAAGATCTCTTTAATAGGCGGGGCCTGCTCATACTCTGGGACTAATCTCTCGTTGATAGCACGTGCATCAAGGCAAATGCGCACTGATCCGTCCGGTTTCCTTACTATCACTAAAGGATTTAAAAATGGCGTCGGTGACTTCGATATCAATCCACTTGCTTCCATTTCTCTAATAGCTTCGCGGACTTGGGGATAGAATTTCTCGGCAATTGGATATAATTTCTTCTTATACGGGGACCAATCATTCACGTTTAATTCGTATTCAAAATTTTCAATTTTTCCAGGTTTTGAGCCAAACGTGTCGCTATGCTTTGTTAAAATTTTGAATAAATCTTCCTTCCCCTCAGGACCTATTACAGCTGCATTAACTTTATCCGCTATAACCTTCCCACAGTTGATTTCACCTTCCTGCAATTCTGCCGCAAATAGTTTATAATCATCAGAGGTCATATGATCATCCGTCTCACTCATGACACTTTCGTCCGTCCTAAGCGGATTCACGACTTCGGTGTTCCAAATTTCTTCATGCTCTCCTATCTCCGACTGAGGGTTCATGGTTGTATCCTCAATACCTTCCCTGTGCTTAAATCTGACAGAGTTATCTCCCATATCAATCACAGCCTGGTATTCAGTCATAAAATCGGCCCCTAGGATCAAGTTATAGTTGATTTTATTCATGATAATAAATGTATGAGTAAATTTTGAATTTCCAATTTCGATGTCCAATAATGCCTGGTTCTTACATATGACGGATTTATCCGGGATAATTCCACGAATCTTCAAATTTGAAACTGGGATAATCGGGATGTTTACTTTGGATTGTAGTTCATTTACCAGAACTTGGGATACTACTGATACGCTGGCGCCTGTATCAATGAGTGATCGAAACCTCACGTGGTTGATCCTAGTGTATATCACTGGTAGTCTCTTAATTTCCTTTGAAATTTGGATTTCGGGATCGTCAATTAATTCGTCAGAGGTCACAACCCATGTATCGACCTCTGCGATGATCCATTCTTCAGTTAAAATTCGGCGTTTTTTTTTTTCGCCCCGAGCCGTTCTTCAGATTCGAACGTCGGTGCATTCGGGTTTAGGTCGCTGCCCCCTTTCCTTGCTCTTTGGAACTGCAAGCTCTCCGCTCCTGTCGCTTCCTCATCACGGCCTCGATCATGGATCGCCTCCTTCCATTTTCTCTTGTTCAGCTCTTCTATGTACCGCCTAGACTCTTGGTATCTGTCATCCTTCTCTTGACGAGATCCTCCCTGGTAATATCTCGGGTTCCCTTGATTCCTAGCTGGATACGGCCTGTAATTACTTCTCTGGCATCCACGGTATCCCCTGTCGGCTCGAAAATTTCCTTGGTTTGTTTGCCGGTTGCCTTCCGCAAAATTCCTTGGTCTCGTCCATTGTCGCGGCTTCCACTCCGTATTATATGCTCGACGAGGTTCTGGATCAGTACTAGTTCCCTGGTTCTTCGTACTAGTGGTCTTCGGTTCGATTGTCCGTTCGATATTATTCACCTGTTGGTCCCTGCTCCTAATTTGTCTTGGGTTCGAATGATGCGTTGTGAGGTCTAATTGACGTAATAAAGCCTCCGCATCGACAGCTGTCTGGACATTTGACGCTATCATCATTCGTTGGACCTCGAATGGCAATTGTTTTCCAATGGCGCTAATCAATTCTGTTTCGCTCATTGGATTATCAAGCTCCCGTAGCTTGTGAAATTGTGCCACAAAGTAATCTGAGAATTTCGTGGGTGAAGATGTTGAATATCGTCTGGAGTATACTTCCAGCCTTAACTCCTGCTGTTCCTGAATACTCCAGAACTTTTGGAGAAAAGCCCGCCGAAATCCTTCAAAATCTTCAAAAGTATACAAGAAAGCCCTGAACCATACAGCTGGTGCTCCGTCTAGGAATTTCTCGACTGTTCGCAGTTGTCGCTCTACTGGTATTTTATTCTCATTTATATAACCGGCGATTTCCCGGATGAAACCTTTCGGGGTGATATGCCCACGGGCATCGAACTTTGGTGGCTTGTCATCAGACATCTTAATGACGTGTACCACCGATGTCGGGATAGCACTTGATGACGTAGACGACCCTTCTCTGTTTTCAAACTTGAAACCGTGTGTATCAGCATGGGATAGGCCTCCTTTCTTATGAATCCCCTGGTTATCATGGGGTTCGTATTCGCGATATTGGAGGTTAAAATCTTGGCTAGACGCTGATGGTTCCAACCTAGCCTTCAACATCTCCAAGTCTTTTCGGATGTCATCCATTCCGTCGGGATTACAACTGGCTATTTCTTTTGTGCCGGAATTTTGCCCATTATACGCCTTGCATTGTTCTAATAGGCGAACTTCCGTGTCGGCAAATGATTGGCCCTGTTCGATTAGATCTTCCGTCCGCTGGAATAACGCTAAGTTTGCGTCTTCGCACTTAGTTATTCTCTGGCTACGGTCTTCTAAATTTATAGTTAGTTCTTCGACTTTGTTTTTCAGTCCTGCTACGATGACAAGTGTACGTGCGGCTTCCCCACGTAACTCGTTCATGCCCTTGTCATGCTTGTCCAAGGTGCCAGCTATCTGCGCGCATTTTTCTTCTACTTGTCCCCGGACGATGTCATTCTCCTTCCTACACTCATCCCGAATTTCCTCTATGTGTGATTCTATGTCTTTTTTATCGGTTAATCGCAGAGCGGCGAGTTCCTTGACACTAGCGTTCAATTTTTCCTTAATTTCTGCGCGTTCCATTTGAGCCTCATCTCTAACGCGGTCAACCTTTTCATTAACGATGGTAATGTACGCATCCATGTGCACTTTTAATTCGTCTTTCGCGAAGTGACATGCTTCCTGGACTTGAGTTAATTTGTCCCTGAGTTCCTGTCCCATTGCTACGCTCGCGGCCTGAACTGCATCTATTTGTGCCTTGAGTTCTGTTTTATTAATTTCACACGCAGCCTGTACTCGGTCGATCTTATTCTCTAGTGAAACACTCGCAGCCTGTACTTGGTCGATTTTGTTTTCTAATGAAACACTATTAGCCTGTACTTGATCTATTTTGTTTTCTAATGAAACACTATTAGCCTGTACTTGATCTATTTTGTTTTCTAATGAAACACTATTAACCTTCATTTGTTGAATAATTTCCTGTTTATCTGAAATCCTATCAGCTCGCAATTGTTCTGCAAGTTCATGTTTCATTGAAACACTATTTACAGCCAACGCTTGCATTAAGTCATCTAACGTGAGAGCTTTCATCTCTCCCTGTCCTTCTACCACTATGTCCTGGGATCGCTCCCCACCGTCGTCAGACATTATAACTTTTCTTGAGAAAGCAAAAGGGCCGATCGGCCTCTCGCCTTGCTGCACACGAAGGAATACGCTATTGGGTCTAGGCCCTATCCTATGACATTATACCCCTACACTAACTTTCATTTAACAAAAAAAATTTTGACTATAAAACTTGTTTACATTTGCAGGTCATTCAACTTGAATGCTGGCTTGCGCCTAAGATTTCACAATAAACCGCTCCAATATAACAACAACAACAACATTAAAAACAACGATGAAGTTGGAAATCTCCTGCCCTGAAATACGTTAATTTTAATTCATACCATCTCAACCTCTTTTTAAATAACAACTTGAACTGGTGCTCAGTAATATTTTTACCATTTCAAGCCTTCCTAAACAACTGTTTATAATATTCATCTCATGTCCAATGACATTTAAATGGAGTCCTGAATTACCAAAATAATATTAAATTTCATATGGGAAAAGAGAAACATCAAATCTTCGAGCTTATTGAATTTTGAATCATTGCCAAACTTGAAGAGATTAGCAATGGATTATAATAATACACTAGTCAAATCTAGCTCCGTTCGAAACTAACCTTACTCTAGCATGATATTACGTTACAAGTGAACACACACTTGACCGTGATGCGGTCATCAATTAATAAAAATCAAAAATTAAAAAAATATAAAATTTGGAAAAAAATATATAAAAATTTTACAATTGATTAGCAATGATATTGGCCTCTCTGCCGTTCTTAAAGCAACACGTTGCCGTTCTTAAAGCCCCACTTTGGCCCAGCCATTTTGCACCCGTCCACCTCCCGAGTCCCAGACTAGCATTTATCTCAGGGGTGTCGGTTCATTATTTAAATCATCAAATATAAATATAACGGCATAATAGAACACGGGGATGAACGGAGCAACTTAAAATTAAAATGGGGAAGGCTCGATTGTAACTTGAATTTAAGGACTCCATGATAGGACTAGGAAGTGACTGTTACATTAAAAAGGGCATCATCTAACTACAATAAAAAGATTATGAGAGTGGTTTCCTTTGAAATAATTTGCCAGAAGGAGCGGTTTATTACGCCATTTGACGTATAAAACTTTGATACACGTGGCAACAATATTTGAATTTACACACATGTTACATATATAAATCACTTGCCATACCGCAAGTGGTATCAATATCTTGCTGCGTTGCTTCTGAAATAAAATGACATTTTGGAGGTATAATTTACGGATCGATTCCATTTGAATCGAACCGTCACTCAAAGATATAGCTTCCTTCTATCGGGAGCCCGAGCATAACCCATGTTACGGTCGGCTTCCCGATTTAACTAAGATGATGTACTCCGGCTATGTACATTTTTCCGAGACCGGTACTCGGACTGGGTAATGTTTCTCGTGAAGTGCGAAAACTGGATTCCACGGACAGTTCCTATCTTACGATATCCAGCTGATGCCATACCAATGAATTAGCATATACATATTATTTACATGTGATCTGAATTGTCACCAGTTAGCCTCAGTAGACTACTGACACAGATGAGATAACGAGAAGCGGTGGGAAATACCGTGGCCATGGCCCCCCTCGCATCGCGAGCGAAGTAAACAAACACGCAAGTATGTAACATCGTCCCATACGGAAACCGTACAATAACGCGGTAAAAAAAAAATGATTCTAATATTATCACTCTCATTATTCAACATACGAATAGAGGGATATCGTCACCAAATAATTTAATCCACAAAATTATCATCCTCGAAATTATTATTATTATTATTATTATTATTATTCAACGGTTCCTGGCACTGTCACGTTTGATTAATATCATCATTATTATGCGGGATGCAAACACAAATGGTTATTACTGTTATTATTATTATATCCCTCTCGTGATTATTATTATTATTAATGAATAGGTGACTCAAGATATTATTATTGTTATTCACGTCACTTAAGAGGTTATTATTATTAATGGACCGGTCACTTCCGCCAAAACATATATATTAAGATATCGGTGCAATTACAAATTAATTCACTGATCAACCAACGACATCATTACAGTTATTATTATGACAATTATTATTAATCCGACCGCGGTGATTTAACATCGTCCTTACATTGTTATTATTATCGGTTGCATATTCTCAATTAGATTCCCGTTTAACCTCCTTATCAACGCTCAATCTGCAATATTTATTATTATTATTATCACGACATCATGATTGTCCTCACTCGTTAGTACAATGAATACAATATACGACCATTTCTGTGGAATCTGAACTCTCATTATCCTTAGATCCGTTGTATCTCAACGAATAACTGTGCAGTCTATTTATTTCGTACATGCTGTCACGGGTTCGAATTCTACCCGCTGCGTAACTCAGTATTTCTCTGTGACACTGCCCGTACATTTTACACTCATATCAATATCCTAAGTGTCTCTCGTACGGAATTTATTTTCCTCTCTATCTCAATATTCCTCGATTCATTTATTTATTCCTCACAGAATTATCAACTGACTTATTTATTCATTTCGGACATCGTACGACCTTTTATTATCTGACTGCAAATTCTTTCACATTTTCTATCTCATTTGGATCTATGCCTTAGTTCATTCTCCACAAATAATCGTAACATCTTGAAATTATATTTACCAAAATTTGACAATCATGGTCTCGTAATATTAGCACTACATGTTCCGGCTAATGAATCGCAACTTCAAAACGCGACATTTATACGTAAAAAAAAATTGGACCGTAATTTAAACCACACGTTCATTAACATGTACGGATTATTAACACCGATCTACATTTCAATATTATTAATCGATCAAATTAAATTATCACGCACTTTAATTCCAAATTAAAACGACCTCCCGTCATTAAAATGATTCCCAATAAACTCAACACTTGATCACATAAATTATTATTATCTCCAAATCATATTTAAAAAAGAAATATCTTCTCAAAAAAAGTTATATTATTTATTTATTATTATTATTAATATTTAAAAAAAATAATAATTTCGCCTGTAATACGGTAGTCCACTCTTATTATGTTTAACGCATAACCCCTTTTACAAATTCAATTTATTCTGGCACTAATCACTCCAGATATGATTTACTTGGAAATATTATATTAATCGCATCTCACAAATTTAACACTTCACTTTGAAAATATGACCATATTAATTTCAACAAAACACACTTGGTATGGCGAAGCTGGATTTTCCTTCCATGTCATTAAATGGCTCGTTAAAATGACAAAACATAAAAGCACATATCGGGTCTTATTTAACTAGCATAATCAAAATCAAATGTAAAGAAAATTATCGACTACAAAGAAAATAATGAATGCATGCATGACTTAACGTACTACACTATATATACAAATTTACATCTCCAACAAACTGAATACATAAAAGACCCGATTATTTACATTATTATGATTTACTACTGTCCGTGCTACAAATTTAGGATGGGGTCGTTAAGCGACCCATCTTGTTACAGAAGGTAACCAAGTATAATCAAATTATTCCCATTTTTCCCATCACGATAACATTTCCCAAATATATTTTACAGTTTAGTACTCATCTTAGTTATCGGTATTCCATTGCAGCTTTGCAGACGAGAGGTTTCATCCAGCCCCTCTCTGCGTTTTACTCCTCCATCCTTGATGGCGTAGTTTCACAAAAGATTTCCTGGCACATTATTATTTTATACTCATATCTTGATTACCACAAACCTTCACCATTTACTACGTTAACACTGTATGCTTTAATTTGGATACAACAAATTTCTATCCTAGACCCAAGAATTTAATATATTTACAATATTTAATCTTCGTCCACCTACCGCACAATGGACCTGGACACGTACGACGTGGTGTCAACCATTACGCCCGCCGCGATACGCCCGATTTATACGGCATTCTTGACGTGTTCATTACATCGGTTCGGTATAGCTAAGTACAGGCTACTACTTCCTTAAAGTACTGTTCGTCACACAGTCTATTATGTACGTACTCACGGTGATATATTTTATACTACTCTCTTGCAGGGTAATTACTTTACGTCACTGATTATTCATAAATAAAAAAAACACTATCCTACGTTAACTATTTCCAGATTTAACATGTTGCTTGAGCGCGATCACACTTTACAAACACTGGCGGATGCTCGCGCCATTAAATGACTGTACGTCCGTAGAATTCTAAGTTACCGGCGACCAACAGTTCAACTCCCGACCGTCAATTCAGCTCCAACGATTCAAGACAAGTGGCTGGCGACCGTCAATTCAGCTCCGTATATATGGATGAAGCCTTTTTCCCGCGGATTCGTTGACGTCATGCCCCTTAGGGAGGGGGTGGATTTTTAATATCGGTACTTGCACTCCGAATTGGAAGTTAAAATTTACATCAAATTAATCCACTCCGCTAGCATATCTGCTGGATAAAATATGAACTCCAGGTGATCACAGATTTAGGAGATATGGATGGATTTCGCTCCTCACATTTCGCGCCTTCGTAAGCGTCTCTGACAACGTGGTCTTCTTTCAGCCAATGAGATTCAAGCTGTCCGGTTTCCAAGAAATCCAGCCTTCAATTTAATTAATTTGCCAATAAGTATTGATTATTTTTCCATGCGTGACATCTAATAAATTCATTACATCGATCCGCGTACTCAGATTAATTTATTACTGATTACATTTGTAGTTACGAAAATATCTCATCCATCATTCCTTAAGATGGTATCACTGAGTCTCCCATCAAATTTTTACTATTGGCCGGCAAGCGGTCACGTGATTTAAATCTCCACCTGCTCGAACTTAGGCTAGCGAACGTACACTCAGCCGCTGTAATTTTCCATGAGGTCATGGAATTT
This sequence comes from Anabrus simplex, assembly GCF_040414725.1. Taxonomy (NCBI): domain Eukaryota; kingdom Metazoa; phylum Arthropoda; class Insecta; order Orthoptera; family Tettigoniidae; genus Anabrus; species Anabrus simplex. Next base: position 311,223,472 of record NC_090270.1, read on the forward strand.
CCGTCCTACCAAAAATATCCCAAGGTCTTACTCATGTGGTGGGTTTTCTTTGTATGACTCTCCCCCCTTCCTCTTTCTGACCAAGACTTATTTGTGGACTCTGTATTTCCTTGTACGCCAACTAATGATATTCCCTGCTGTGAAGTAGCTAAAAGTTGTCGTGTTGAGCTAATCCGTCAGGCTCCAGTCTGTCGTCCTTCCTTCGCTCTGATTTCGACATTACCTAAACGAAATATTTTCAAATACACTCCTGTGTATTTCAATAAATGTATCATATTATTTTACCGATCAAATCATGATTGATTATGGGCCTAAGTCACTCGGGTTCAGTATGAGCACTGGAACGGGGTCCACTCAGCCTCGGTAGGTCAACTGAGTAGAGGGGGCGTTCGATTCCCACGTCAGCCATCCTCAAAGTGGTTTTCCGTAGATACCCACTTCTCCTCCAGGCAAATGCTGGAATGGCAACTAAGTTAACGCCACGGCCGCTTCCTTCCCTGTTCCTTGTCTATCCATTTCAATCTTCCCATCGCCCCAACCCACAAAAGACCCCTGATTAGCAGCATATTAGTAAGTGAAGCCGCCTGAAGGCTAGGAAAACAACAGGTAGGGAATCTGCCACCTGGGCGACTGCCCTAAATGCAGATCAGTAGTGACTGATCTTATGTAATAACTTCATAAAATCTTTAACTGTGAGTCGGGGATAGAGAGTGATGTACGCTCTCGAGCTCCCCTTCATATTGATTTGAGGTGACTACGTTTTGTAACTGGTTTTCCTCCTTCCCGTAAAGTCTTAATTTATTCTTATACGAGTCACCTCCAGAGTTTGGGAATAGCTCCTGTTTCATCGGCCTACTGCCCCTTAGGTTTTAAGAATGCATAGTTAGGAGTGCAAGTACTCGCCTCCATTCAATTTGTGTTTCGGGCCGTTTTCTTAACCTGTTCTTTTCCGCAACGACCCAATAGGTTGGGTACTAGGTAACCCTGTTTTAAATTTTGTAAGTTGTGCCTTGGTGGCGAGTGATGGTAATTTTCTAATATTGCCTTGAATAATCTTGGAAAGCTGAGAGTACGCAGCTCTTTTTCATGTGTTGTAAAAGTGCCTCTGGGAGGCTTAACACTTCCATTTTGGGAGCAAGTGCTCCAGGTATTAGAGAATTTCTGCCCTCTTTGTCAATTTATGCTCCTCTGTAAAGTTTGAGCTGGAAGCTCAAGAAAACTGTATAAGTAGGGGCTTGTAGCCCAAGTGTGTTAAAGTTTTGAAATCTTGGATTTTTCTAAGTCTTGTTTCTAAATTGCTATGTCATTGTTATATCACTAAAGTTGTTAATTTTGTTGTTTTTTAAAATATAACCTTCAGTTAAGTTTTTAAAATTCTCTCCTTGACATTGTAGTTAGACCCGTTCACCCCGGCACTTTCTTTCACCTCTGCGTTCCATGGGTAACCCCGTAACAATTAGAATTAATTAGCTATAAGTCAATAATCTTCAACACGGAAATACTATTTGAATTTAAAACATCAACACCGCTGAAAGTAGGCCTATATAGCATGACTGGAGTTAGCTTGTAGTATTGACAGTGCCGTCGAATTGCAAGAAGAATGGTGAAGAAACGTTTACGACACGCCTCGCGACGTTTAGAATAGAATAGAATAGAATAGATTTATTTATCATCAACAGGTTATTTCCCCAATTAAAGATGATTTAATAAAAGATAATATACAGCAAATACACCTTAAGTAAATAACACTAATTTCCTAAAATAGAAACCGAATTCAAACTAAATCTAGAGACCATTTTATATGCATATTTACAAAACCTTAAATAAATTAAATTAATAAGTAAACGACAAAGTTATCTGTAGGGGTAAAGCTTAATTATCGTACGATTGTTTCATGTCAAGCTTATTACTTTTACTGAGGAGATAATGTAATAATAATAATTATTATTATATTGCCAACAACATCAGTTCAGCAATCAGGAAGATAAACCTTCTCAAATAAACAGCAGGGAATGTACGACTACAAATCTCCTATGAGAAGACGAAATACATAACGAACATCAGTGATGGTCCAGAATGGATGTTAACAGACCGTGGAAAGATTGGAAGAATCAAGAAGTTTAAGTACCTGGGTGAAATAATCCAACAGTGGAGCTAGAAGAAGAAGCAACCAATATCCGTATCCGGAAACTAGAGCGAGCGTTCCAATAGAATAAAAACATCCATAATAAGAAGATGCTGAGTTCTGGAGAAAAATTACGACATTACAGCACTGTTATTAGACCAGAAGGCTTATATGCTTCGGAGACCCTGTGCATGAAGCAAAAAGGACAAGTCAATCAACTACTTAAAAGAGAACACAGGCTACTATGGAATATCTTGGACAACAGATGGGTTAACGGGCAGGTTCGACTGAACCAGTCAATCAATAAATAAGTACTGATCTGAAATTAGGGAAGTCGCCCAGGTGGCAGATTCCCTATCTGTTTGTTTTCCTAGCTTTTCCTTAAATGATTTCAATGACAGTGGAAATTTATTGAACATTTCCCTTTGTAAGTTATTCCAATGCCTAACTCCCATTCATATAAATGAATATTAGCCCCAATTTTTCCTCTTGAATTCCAAGTTTATATTCATATTGTGACCTTTCTTACTTTTAAAGACACCACTCAAATTTTTTCGTCTACTAATGCCATTCCACGCCATTTCCCCGCTGACAGCTCGGAACATACCACTAGCCCAAACTATGCAATATATTCGTAACGCTACTCTTTTGTCGGAAATCACACAGAACAAATCGAGCTGCTTTTCTTTGTATTTTTTCCAGTTCTTGAATCAAGTAATCTTGGTGAGGGTCCCATACACTGGAACCATACTCTAGTTGGGGTATTACGAGAGACCTATATGTCCTCTCCTTTACATCCTTGCTACAACCTCTAAACACCCTTATAACCAAGTGCAGAGATCTGTATCCTTTACTTACAATCCCATTTATGGAATTACCCCAATGAAGATCTTTCCTCATATTAACACCCAGATACTTACAATGATCCCCAAAAGGAACTTTCACCCCATCAACACAGTAAATAAATGCGAGAGGACTTTTCCTATTTGTGGAACTCACAACCTGACTTTTAACATAGTTTATCATCATACCATTGCCTACTGTCCAGCTCACAACATTATCGAGGTCATTTTGCAGTTGCTCACATTCTTGTAACTTATTTATTACTCTGTAGAGAATAATATCATCCGCGAAAAGCCTTACCTCTGATTCCATTCCTTTACTCATGTCATTTATATATATAAGAAAACGTAAAATCCAATAATACTGCCTTGAGGAATTTCCCTCTTAATTATTACAGGGCCAGATAAAGCTTCGCCTACTCTAATTCTCTGAGACCCATTCAGTCACTATTTTGTCTAGTCCAATTGCACGCATTTTGCCAGTAGTTTCCCATGATCCACCCTATCAAATGCTCTAGACAGGTCAATCGCGATACAGACCATTTGACCTCCAGAATCCAAGATATCTGCTATATCTTGCTGAAATCCTACAAGTTGAGCTTCAGTGGAATAACCTTTCCTAAAACCTAACTGCCTTCTTTCTAACCAGTCATTAATTTTGCAAACATGTCTAATATAATCAGAAAGAATACCTTCCCAAAGCTTACATACAACGCATGTCACACTTATTGGCCTGTAATTTTCTACTTTATGTCTATCACCATTTCCTTTATACACAGGGTCTACTATAGTAACTCTCCATTCATTTGGTATTGTGACCGTTCATCACATCATCAACAATATATTGTGGCATTCCGCCGCTCAAATATGCCGTTTTCCGCGCTTTCATACGTTAATTAGCGCCCAAGTCAGCGCACGCCCACCCTCCACGGGGTGCGAGTGGCGAGCTGTCAGCCCCACGCACCAAACTCTCTTTGCGCGTAAGTACTGTACCGAGACATATTTTCGCCTCCGGCCAGAAGCGCTCTCACTCAGGCGCGACAGAGAAAGAAACACTCCCACAGCAAGTAGGTCACGGAGGTCGTGCCCAGCGTTGGCAAATATCACTTTTCCGCTCCTTTTCCCGCGGAAACACCGCTGCCAGAAACCTGTCTTCAATTGTTTTCAGGAGAGAAATTAACATAACTCGCATACTACAAGGCAGATTTTCATGACTCAAGGTTCATTAAAAGCGGCGAATTTTATAGAAAATTTTGACACCAAGAAGTCCTTTACATGATTCTAATGGAATAATCTACGCAGTCTACGGACATCCCACAGGTGTTCACCATCTGGAGAAAGCTGTTAGGGTGACCGAAGCCACGGAACCGCCAAATTGCAAGCCCCTCCCTCACTGGGATATCAAAGGACGCTTTCGAGATTAAAGCAAAATGCGTGAAGCAATCAAAATGACAAGTGATCAGTAAAAACTCGCGCAATTGAGCTTTAATTTGATGCATTGATCGATCCTGGAAACCACGTGCCACCGGACCGATTTCTGCAGGTAGGAGGAGTCTTACCCTCTCTTTCGAGTCTGACACGTTTCATGATAAAAGGGGGTGCGAACTGAGGCAAGCATCTTGTTCTATTCTGCCAGTGGCATAGTGAAGTGGTACCTAATGTGAGTGACTCTTCGGTATTCTTTGCTTCAGTGCTACAAAGTGTGACCAGTCAATAATCATTTGAATAGTGTTTATGTAGCTGAAATTCTATCAGTGATATGATTATGTAACAGTGGAGTGAAGATTTAGTGATACTAACAGAGTGCGGTATTTAACCCTAACCATGACGGTCATATGATATGCAGAGCGCTTATGTGTATGAATATATGAGTAAAGAAAACGTAAATCAAACGCTAGTAGGCTGTGAAATCGTGTAAGTAAATTCACGAGTGTATTAACTGCCGAAGAAATAACATGGGAGATCCAGTAACCATATAATGATGAATGATCAGGTGTAGGAGAAAGTGCGGCTCAGTGGTGACGCGTAAACTCAGGGCGATATCGGTAAAGAAAAAAATCCCAGACGTAGTAGCTAATCTGTACTCCCATATAAACTAGTGCTGAATTAGGCAAGGTCAAACCACGTTCGTAAGGGTAGCTTTGGGACTTCTAATAACAGTGAAAGTGCGAACGTGATAATTAGGGCCTAAACTGCCGACAGTGGGATAGACAGCCAATAGGGAAAGCAACGGGCTACAAACATTACCGGTGCTTGGTTAGAGGACTCGAGCCTATGAGTCTCTCTGATCATAGAAAATTATAATGTGTTGCCAATTATCACAATTATAATTAAGTCAGATTCCCTCATTGTGGTGTGCCAGTGACATCAGTCTCCGAGAAAGAAGAGAATCAACGGGAGGCCCGCACTTAATCAAGACGCCGTGGAACCTCAAGGACTTCCTACTGTGTACGGCGAATCAAGACATCATGCCATCCACCCAGCGGCAGCCGAACACCGGACTCCAGGTTGCTGATACTGTCGTAATGGACGACTAAACGACTAGATGTGCCTTCTTGGGTGAGCTGTGGGGTGATCCAGGCAGATGAGTATTGTGAAAATATTTGAAAGTCTATTTCCTGTAAAAATGTAAATATTTAATGCATGCAGATTCTTTAGAAATGTAGGGTAGGATTTCGTTGTTCTCAAAGGGATGGCAGTAGTTATTGATAGGGCTAGTGTTTATGTTTCTTCACGGTCGGGGACCGTATTTCTTTATTTAATATGGGAATTCATGCATGGTAATTTAAGACCCTAGATTTGATTTACCGTGGAGCACTATGGGAATTAAAAGGGATTATTTAATATTCTTGAAAATCATTCCCTGTACCATCGATAAAAAGATACGAGTAATATGAGTCATCTGGAAATTTCAAGGTTTTCTGTAGTAGATGCTTCACGTAATGTGTTAGGTCATCCCCTGTATAAATTAAGTATGGCGAAGAAGAAACCTCGATATGACAAGTGAAGTGTGATAATGTGTGAATTTATTTAGAACGCGAGTGTTAGCATACTTTGTCCCGAATGCTAGGGCCTTTCTTTCTTCCAAAATATGCGTGTATTGGTTATGCCGAGAAATGAGATCGAGCTACTATAGCCGATAAGGAATAGATCGAATGCGGTGTTGATGAAATATAAGCAAAGTATGCGCAAGGTTGTTTATCCCGTGCTAATGGTATAAAGTAGGCTAGATGCAAGCCGATGTGTTTAATTGATGCGTGTGGCATCCAATGAATAATGATATTTTGAAGCGAAATGCCGAGGTGGCTAGATAACGGGACCGAGTTCCCTTGTGTTGAAAGTGAAAGTGCAGGGTGAGGACAGTGTAAACAGCTGGCCGGAGAGATTTAAAGTCCGGCCAGGTAAGGAGGGATGTGAAATACTATCACCGCTGTGAGAGGAACTTAGTGTTAGAGGGCTCGTTCTCTTTCTCTCCGGCATCGATATTACATGCAACCAGTCAGAAATAAACACCGTTGGTTAGACCTACAATTCCAATAAATGAGAGAATTCCCCCATTTCTTTATGTTAATTAAAACGACTAGGGATTTTCAGGGTGGAAGTCACACTTCACAATTGTCATGGGACATGAGTTCATGTCTCATCAGCACCAGAGGCAGTTATGCTGCTGCCACCAGCTACGGGCGGATGCCCCGGTCCGTGATTTATATTGTAAATGTCGAGTGTATTTATTGTCTTTTATCCACAGGTGTGATATGTATTTGAACACTGTATTGTTTTCTGTTTCGCTAAATATAATTCATTTAAGGATCATCGTTGTACAAGTGTCGAATTCGTGTATATATTTAAGTGACATCCCATTGGAACATACGATGTGTATTATTTGTTTATCTCATGAGATAGCGAGATAGGTGTTTTTCTTTCTAATAAGTGAGACGACTTTCAGGTATTTTAGACAAGCTCGTATATCAAATACGCCTCACCTGGTTCATTCGATAGCTAATGTTAATTCTCGCCAATAGGACGACGACTTGGTATTTGAATATATAGTGTAATAATGTAAATAAGGCGAGTAATACAAGATACGCCATCATCCAATTATTTCTGTGTACAACGGTACTAGTGCATAATATGTTTGAATATCTTCAGAGTGAATTGCAATTCTAGGGAAAGGACTAGAGAGGACAGTTACACACTCAAGAAAATTTACGGTGTCTAATTTATATGTTTAATATGGTGGCATATCCATGTATAAATTATCTACGTGTTTTCTCAGGCATTAAATTTTTTTTTAAAAAGAAACGTAATTCATTCTTCTCATTTCATAGGTAAATAGTATTCCTCTCATTATTATGATTCCCCTACTGTAAATTATTAGATTACTGCCCAGTAAGGACAGACTGCGACCCGTATGTCTCTACCGGCTCAGCTAGTGCCTTGTAACGCTAGTAGGGGAGAAGGGGTCTTCGGCGCCGCGCCCGGTCGAAGGCCTCATCCAAGGTGTTCCATTTTTAACGTCATGTTGCGGGAATATTATGGTCTATTGATGTACTGATACCACGAAAGGTTACATCAAGTGTGGCGCCCGACACGTGGTGCAGTGTTATTTATGGGCAGATTTACACCTAGGTTGCGATATCGAGTTTGACACCTCGCACGTGTTGTATTTTATTTTTTTTCCTTGGCAAATCCTGTAATGCCCTTATGGCGATAGAAAATATGACATAGCCAAATATTAGGCACAAGTTCGAACACCGCTACTATTGAAGGAGAACCTAGTAAAGTAGTATTGCCAAACTGGCACGGTCAGAACTGAACGAATGGAACACTGAATTTATTCCGTATATTCGATTTTTGTTAGAACAGAGGAATACATGCTATTTAAATGAGTGATAAGGTAAATTAAATTTAAATAATAACTGTAGGGAGAAGAATGAAATATCGCGCGTCCAGGTTAAGTGGAAATATGCGCGGGAATCACTCAGATTATAGCAGACCCAATAATATTATGGAGTTGTGAAACTTCATGGAAACAGTGAAATGATTTTTACAACAGTGAGGATAAAATGATTAGACGGAATTCTTCAAATTCCACTGGTCATGGGTCTAGGCTAAAGGTACTGCATGTGCAGCAGGCCTTGGTAGTTTAGGGGATATATCCCACGTAAAGTGATTATATATCGCGTATGAGAGGGGATGCCTCATCCCACGACTCTTGTTTTCTAAATGAACAGTGCGATGTTGTCAGTTTAAGACGGGGAATTGTCTGCAAACGCATCTTGCCTGTCTTGAAGCTGAGAGCATTCAATGTTTATCGATCGTACCATGTTTCAGGTACAGGTAAATTCTCGAGCCCCTGTAGTCGCGAATCTTATTATTATTATTATTTCATGAAGGGCTAACATAGATTGTATTTATTATATATCGGGATGATATCCATGAATTACGTATAGTATACTGAGAAAGCACAGTAATTATTAGGAGGTGTTACGCAGCTGTTGTGAAGCTAGTTTCGGCATAAATTATCCTGTATTTTTTCAAAAAAAAAACACACCTTCTTTCGTTAGGGAATAAATCGAATGAACCAAGGTTTCACGAAGCAGCTCAATCTCAAGGGGGCACTAATTCTCAAGAATACAGTTTAACATGGATTTGGAGGCAGTGAAGGCAATGTTCGCCCAATTATTGGCCGAACAGAACGAGAAATTGGAGCAGGCAAATACACGGCTTAATGAACGTTTTGATAAACTGGAAGAGATAAACGCGGAAAACCAGGAACGTTTCAGTAAGATGAACGCGGAAAACCAGGAACAATTCAGCAAAATAAATGCAATTTTAGATCAGCACACTAGTAATATGGGACAGATTAATGCACGATTAGAGGGGTATGAAGCATCAGGCAGAGCCCAGGCCGCGGAACTTAAGGACCTTTTTACCTCTAGTATTAGCGATGTTACACATCGTATAGACTCTCTTACATTAAAATTGGATCAGACAAACGTCCGTTTAGACGAAAGAATAAGCGAAGCTAATAATAAATTAATCGCTCAGCAGACTAAGGTGGAAGAGTTAGAGGTCAAATTAAATACTGAAGCGGAGGAAATGATTCATCTACGAACTAAGTTCGAAGACTTATCTCTGAGGTCCCAAGAGATCGAAGAAAATTTGACACAGGTGGCGGAACAAACGGAAACTAAATGCAAGGAATACATCGACCAACAAATGGGTCAGGCAAGGGTCGAACTTAACACTTCCGCCGAGGGAAAACAACGGGAAACTCAAGGCAAAATAAAAGATCTGAGAGAGAAGGTAGAGAATTTTGAGCTGAAAGCTCAAAAGGCAGCCATTAAAATTGATGTGCACGAAAAGTTAATTATGGAGCTACAGGACGAAGTCGAAAACTTAAAGGCACAAGAGGCTCGAAGAGACGACGGTCTCAAGTCAGTCTTGAAAAAGCCGGAAAATGGTAGCCAGGAAATGTTAGGAAACCATGTAGAGTCGGACATGATGGGAGAGTCACCCCATATTAACGAGACGCATCCAACTCGCCTTCCGCTAGGTCAGATCCCCATGCCACAGGACCTTGGTTCGATCCCATTATATAACTTCTTGCGATTAAATCACGATGAACCGAAGAAGTTTGGGTCAAACGTGCACATGACCCCCAAGGGCTTTCTAAGTGAGATGGACCAGTACTTTACAGATCACCACATCCCAGTGGACAAGCGCTTGCGTGTGGTCGAGCGATATCTCGCGGACCAACCGCTCATATGGTTCAAGGCTTTTAAATATTGCTTTGATAGTTATGATGAGTTCAGGCGCCGGTTCCTTGAAAAATATTGGGGGATCGATGCGCAGCAGGGATTGCGCTTAGAATTATATTCAAGGCGGTATTCCGCGACAGGCCAGACGCGTTTCTGTGAGTATTTCGTAAATCAGTTATTACGAATGAAGGAGCTCGATAGTCCGCCATCCGAGTTAGAACTCATCTCGGCCATAGGAAAACAACTGCCGCCTGAAGTTCAGAAGATATTGATCTCCGCAAACGTCCGAACGGCCATAGAAGCGGAACACATCCTACGGCAACTCGATCAAACAACTAACGGGGGACACGTTAGACAGAGGCACCATGAAACGGTCCATACTATAAATGCGAAGCCAGAAGGAGGATCCCCGAAGCGAAGTACCCAGGGCACAAGCACAGAAGAATCTAGAGAGACGTACTCATCACCGAGGACGGAGGACCGGAACCTCTCCAGATGGAACAGGCCGCGAGAACGATATCATGAGGCTTGGGATTCTAGAAATTACGAGTACAGGAGACGACCAGAGAGAAAAAATGGCCCTCGGTATGGTTATACTGAGCGTTTCCGAAGGCCCTATAATAGGTGGAAAGGTGATGGCGGACGGTCGTGGGTAAGACCCCGAGGAAATGAAAGCCAGATTCCAGACCGACAAGCTGAGTCCAGGAGATACGTAGAACAACTGCGCAACCAACCAATTGGAAATGACAAGTGGCAGGGGCCCATCCGAGAGATGGCCTCTTCAGAAGAAATGAGAGGGGCGGAAAGTCTCGAACTCCAGGCCCATCGAGAGCAAAACCGCGAAAATAATCTCAACCCTCACGCAGCCGTATATTCTGCAGGGGGTGGAGCGATAAAAAAAACCAGAATTAAGAAACGAGGAGATAGTTTTTTCCCGGAGTAGCGATCATCGAAACGAACTAGAATGGACCATAATCACAATAGATACTTGGGTAGTCCAGCCGGAAGACTTGTTAGAAGATCCTAAACCGAGCTGTAAAAGGGTGATACGAGAATTACCAGTAATTTATATCCGAGTTCACGGGATACGCGTACGCTGCTTAGTTGACACTGGAGCCAGCGTAAGTGTAGTTTCGAAGGTTTTCTTGAGGGAACTCCAGTCAAAATTTAATGTTCCAACTCTCCCTGTATCGAGGGTAAAGGTGCGGGGAATTATTCCCGACCGCACCACAATATGCGACACACAAGTATTTCTAGACCTAGAGATAGGTAATGCCATACTCGCGCATCCATTCCTGGTTATGGATAAAATGGAGTACAATATCATCCTAGGAGCCGATCTTCTGCGAGAGTACAGAGCAGTTATCGATATGGACCAGAACCATGTAAAATTCTTCGTAAATATGAATCAGGAAAATATACGGTTGAACGATATGCCAGAAGTCATGGAAGAAGAGAGAATCTGGACCGCTCAGTCATTTCGGAACGAAGAAGATGACCAGGATAAGTTCCCGAATTGGGACCAGGAGAAAATGGAAGAAATAAGAGAAAGGTTCGAAGCGATGATTGCTAGTTTGGAGAAAGATGAGGAAGAAGGAGAGCCTACGTTCGAGGACGTAGTACAAGTTAAACTAAATGAGGCTAAAATTAATGATGAGGAAAAATTGAAATTAAAGCAAATTATAGAAGCACACCAGAATGTTTTCGGGTCTCACCCAGGGAAAATATTAAACTTCAAATACAATATGGTGGTTACCAGCTGGGAACCGTTTAAGAAAAACCCATATCCAATACCGGAGAAATATCACGCGAAGGTGCGCACGATCATTAAGGAAATGGAAGACCATGGCATTATCTCAAAGGCTCCCACGCCTTTCCTAAACCCTCTGGTTATTGTGGCAAAACCAAATGGCTCCCTGAGGGTGTGCCTCGATGCGAGGTCCATAAATGAGAGACTAGTCCCCGAGTACGATAGAGCCCCGAATATCAAAGATCTCTTAAAGAGGTTTCAGCACATGCAATTCTTCTCTAGCGTTGACCTACGTGCATCATACCATCATGTGGAACTGTCTAGCGAATCTAAGGTCTTAACGGGATTTTTATTTGACCAACAGACGTATGTTTACAACCGTCTTCCGTTCGGGGTCAAGAATGCCGGATCGGCTTTGATTAGAGCGCTGGACCGAAACCTGAGCGACAAGGTGAAAGAGATCACTGTCCAATATGTGGATGACATATTGATAGCGACGGAAACAATGGAAGAGCATTTTGAACACCTGCGACTTGTGTTAGAGGACTTGGGCCGGAATAATTTCAAAATTAATCTTGAAAAGTCGCATTTCTGCCAACGTAGCATTCTGTTTTTGGGCCATATTATTGACGCAGATGGCATTTCACCTAACCCAGTCAAAATTAAAGCCATTCAAAATTTTCCGAAGCCCACCAGAGTGAAGCATGTCAGGCAATTCCTTGGTTTATGTGGCTTCTTTTCGGACCATTGTCCGTCTTACACTACCACGGTTGCTCCATTACAAGAACTTCTGAAGAAAAACAACCGGTGGAAGTGGGACGCCGCCTGCGAAGATGCGTTTAATAGGACTAAAGAATTAATGAGTAATAGCGTCAAGTTGGGTTATCCAGATTATACTCAACGTTTTATAATTCAGACAGACGCTTCAATGATTGGTGTTGGCGCAGTACTGTACCAAGAGAGAAAGGATGCCGAACCTCGCATAAATTACCTAGCCTTCATGAGTCGTAAGTTGCGCGAACATGAACGGAACTATACTGTCACGGAGCTGGAAATGCTTGCCATTGTCACCGCCCTAAATCACTGGCGTAAATATATTTATGGATTCCCCATATTGCTAAGAACAGATCACCGAGCTCTCACATTCATATTAAAATCCACCATGTCATCTGAGAGAGTAAATCGTTGGACATTGTTTGTACAGCAGTTCGACCTAGAGGTGGAACATTGCGCCGGAAAGGAGAATATTATCGCCGACGCGCTCAGTAGGAATCCGGATCCCGAAAGTGAAGTTCTACACTACGTACAGCTGACTGAAGAAGACCGAGAGATTCTCGATAGGTTGAGGCAGATTCCCGAAGAACAAGAGAACTGGCCAGAGTCACGCCGTATAATTCAATATCTAAGAAAGCAACTACAACCTGGAACACCTGATTATGTAGATGTTGAGAGGCGCGCTCAAAATTATAACCATATTAATTTTAATCCTGTACAAATACGTGGACGAGGCGCACACTCGACTTCGAGTTGTTATTCCACCTGCTTTACAAGTTGATCTCATTTGGCTGACACACCATTCCATAGGGCACGCAGGAGTAGATAAGGTCATGGCTACTCTTAAAGAAACTTTCACCTGGCCGCGCATGAGAAGGATGACACGCACGGTACTAATGACCTGCGATACTTGCCAACGCATAAAGCCGAACGCATATCTATTAAAGCAACCGCCGAAGCCACTGATCCCAGAAAAACCACGCGAGTTATACTCTATGGATTTTTACGGTCCCCTCCCTAAGGCGACCAGGGGGCTACAGTTCATCTTGGTATGCATGGACGTATTCACGAAATACGTCATGTTGTGCCCAGTACAGAAGGCTAACACACGTACCGTTATTAACCAGATCAAAAATAAGATTATACCTAAAATGGGTAAATCAGATAAACTACTCACTGACCACGGGTCACAATTCACCTCTGCCGCTTTTCGAAGAGATATGGAGCAAATGGAAATACAGCATGTGATGAGTTCGATACGGCATCCGGAATCGAACCCTTCCGAGAGAATCATGCGCGAAATTGGCAAATTTTGTAGGATCTATTTGCCCGAGGCAGCACTGGCGATGGGTTGATGTAATCCCAATCATTATGGAGTGCATCAATTCAACAGTACACGAATCGACCCAGCAGATACCCAGCGTGGTACACTTTAATGAACATCCCGAAAGGCCGTGGAAAGATATCGTGCCATGCCCTGAAGATCCCAGACCATCTGTGGAATTAAGAGTGAGAGACACTCTGGAGTCTCTAAAGAGACAAGCTGACAAACGATTACGACGACTCAGGCGTAAGCGGTTTCACCGACCACTGCGTGTAGGCGAATACGTATTAATCAAGCGCCCCGCAACTTCCGACCCTCCCAGGAAGTTCTATCACAAGTTCGCTGAGCTTTACATTGGACCGTACAGGATTATCCAGAATTTAGATAACAACTCATACAAAGTTCAGTCTATGGATGGTACCGTCGAAGCCATTTATAACGCCGCTAATTTGAAGTTATATCATATGCCAGGACAGTTGCCCGCCGAGGATCCAAACAATCACGAGGACAGAGAACTGCCTGAGGAACGAGGTGATGAAGAAATGCCCGATGATGAAGAGGAAGACGACGACGGATCCAACGCCGCAGGAGAGCCTGAACGAGAAGAGGAAGAAGAAGAAGAAGGGGAAGAAGAAGACGAGGTGAACTTCCTGATAGTTGGCGGAGACCGCCGCGACGCGGATGATGGCGACAAGGAATCAAACCAAGATGATTACCGTGAATGCACGGAGGGAAGAAACATGATGACTGAGGAATACCTGCGTATACTCCTGTCCAGATATGAGTTGAGGCGCGAAAATAACAGTCTACGTAACTGTCAAGTGTGACATGGCAGAAACCATGAACTGGAAAGAAAAATCCCTACTCGTGATTTTTCTTTGTCAAAGTGGGGAGAGGATGTGACCGTTCATCACATCATCAACAATATATTGTGGCATTCCGCCGCTCAAATATGCCGTTTTCCGCGCTTTCATACGTTAATTAGCGCCCAAGTCAGCGCACGCCCACCCTCCACGGGGTGCGAGTGGCGAGCTGTCAGCCCCACGCACCAAACTCTCTTTGCGCGTAAGTACTGTACCGAGACATATTTTCGCCTCCGGCCAGAAGCGCTCTCACTCAGGCGCGACAGAGAAAGAAACACTCCCACAGCAAGTAGGTCACGGAGGTCGTGCCCAGCGTTGGCAAATATCACTTTTCCGCTCCTTTTCCCGCGGAAACACCGCTGCCAGAAACCTGTCTTCAATTGTTTTCAGGAGAGAAATTAACATAACTCGCATACTACAAGGCAGATTTTCATGACTCAAGGTTCATTAAAAGCGGCGAATTTTATAGAAAATTTTGACACCAAGAAGTCCTTTACATGATTCTAATGGAATAATCTACGCAGTCTACGGACATCCCACAGGTGTTCACCATCTGGAGAAAGCTGTTAGGGTGACCGAAGCCACGGAACCGCCAAATTGCAAGCCCCTCCCTCACTGGGATATCAAAGGACGCTTTCGAGATTAAAGCAAAATGCGTGAAGCAATCAAAATGACAAGTGATCAGTAAAAACTCGCGCAATTGAGCTTTAATTTGATGCATTGATCGATCCTGGAAACCACGTGCCACCGGACCGATTTCTGCAGGTAGGAGGAGTCTTACCCTCTCTTTCGAGTCTGACACGTTTCATGATAAAAGGGGGTGCGAACTGAGGCAAGCATCTTGTTCTATTCTGCCAGTGGCATAGTGAAGTGGTACCTAATGTGAGTGACTCTTCGGTATTCTTTGCTTCAGTGCTACAAAGTGTGACCAGTCAATAATCATTTGAATAGTGTTTATGTAGCTGAAATTCTATCAGTGATATGATTATGTAACAGTGGAGTGAAGATTTAGTGATACTAACAGAGTGCGGTATTTAACCCTAACCATGACGGTCATATGATATGCAGAGCGCTTATGTGTATGAATATATGAGTAAAGAAAACGTAAATCAAACGCTAGTAGGCTGTGAAATCGTGTAAGTAAATTCACGAGTGTATTAACTGCCGAAGAAATAACATGGGAGATCCAGTAACCATATAATGATGAATGATCAGGTGTAGGAGAAAGTGCGGCTCAGTGGTGACGCGTAAACTCAGGGCGATATCGGTAAAGAAAAAAATCCCAGACGTAGTAGCTAATCTGTACTCCCATATAAACTAGTGCTGAATTAGGCAAGGTCAAACCACGTTCGTAAGGGTAGCTTTGGGACTTCTAATAACAGTGAAAGTGCGAACGTGATAATTAGGGCCTAAACTGCCGACAGTGGGATAGACAGCCAATAGGGAAAGCAACGGGCTACAAACATTACCGGTGCTTGGTTAGAGGACTCGAGCCTATGAGTCTCTCTGATCATAGAAAATTATAATGTGTTGCCAATTATCACAATTATAATTAAGTCAGATTCCCTCATTGTGGTGTGCCAGTGACATCAGTCTCCGAGAAAGAAGAGAATCAACGGGAGGCCCGCACTTAATCAAGACGCCGTGGAACCTCAAGGACTTCCTACTGTGTACGGCGAATCAAGACATCATGCCATCCACCCAGCGGCAGCCGAACACCGGACTCCAGGTTGCTGATACTGTCGTAATGGACGACTAAACGACTAGATGTGCCTTCTTGGGTGAGCTGTGGGGTGATCCAGGCAGATGAGTATTGTGAAAATATTTGAAAGTCTATTTCCTGTAAAAATGTAAATATTTAATGCATGCAGATTCTTTAGAAATGTAGGGTAGGATTTCGTTGTTCTCAAAGGGATGGCAGTAGTTATTGATAGGGCTAGTGTTTATGTTTCTTCACGGTCGGGGACCGTATTTCTTTATTTAATATGGGAATTCATGCATGGTAATTTAAGACCCTAGATTTGATTTACCGTGGAGCACTATGGGAATTAAAAGGGATTATTTAATATTCTTGAAAATCATTCCCTGTACCATCGATAAAAAGATACGAGTAATATGAGTCATCTGGAAATTTCAAGGTTTTCTGTAGTAGATGCTTCACGTAATGTGTTAGGTCATCCCCTGTATAAATTAAGTATGGCGAAGAAGAAACCTCGATATGACAAGTGAAGTGTGATAATGTGTGAATTTATTTAGAACGCGAGTGTTAGCATACTTTGTCCCGAATGCTAGGGCCTTTCTTTCTTCCAAAATATGCGTGTATTGGTTATGCCGAGAAATGAGATCGAGCTACTATAGCCGATAAGGAATAGATCGAATGCGGTGTTGATGAAATATAAGCAAAGTATGCGCAAGGTTGTTTATCCCGTGCTAATGGTATAAAGTAGGCTAGATGCAAGCCGATGTGTTTAATTGATGCGTGTGGCATCCAATGAATAATGATATTTTGAAGCGAAATGCCGAGGTGGCTAGATAACGGGACCGAGTTCCCTTGTGTTGAAAGTGAAAGTGCAGGGTGAGGACAGTGTAAACAGCTGGCCGGAGAGATTTAAAGTCCGGCCAGGTAAGGAGGGATGTGAAATACTATCACCGCTGTGAGAGGAACTTAGTGTTAGAGGGCTCGTTCTCTTTCTCTCCGGCATCGATATTACATGCAACCAGTCAGAAATAAACACCGTTGGTTAGACCTACAATTCCAATAAATGAGAGAATTCCCCCATTTCTTTATGTTAATTAAAACGACTAGGGATTTTCAGGGTGGAAGTCACACTTCACAATTGTCATGGGACATGAGTTCATGTCTCATCAGCACCAGAGGCAGTTATGCTGCTGCCACCAGCTACGGGCGGATGCCCCGGTCCGTGATTTATATTGTAAATGTCGAGTGTATTTATTGTCTTTTATCCACAGGTGTGATATGTATTTGAACACTGTATTGTTTTCTGTTTCGCTAAATATAATTCATTTAAGGATCATCGTTGTACAAGTGTCGAATTCGTGTATATATTTAAGTGACATCCCATTGGAACATACGATGTGTATTATTTGTTTATCTCATGAGATAGCGAGATAGGTGTTTTTCTTTCTAATAAGTGAGACGACTTTCAGGTATTTTAGACAAGCTCGTATATCAAATACGCCTCACCTGGTTCATTCGATAGCTAATGTTAATTCTCGCCAATAGGACGACGACTTGGTATTTGAATATATAGTGTAATAATGTAAATAAGGCGAGTAATACAAGATACGCCATCATCCAATTATTTCTGTGTACAACGGTACTAGTGCATAATATGTTTGAATATCTTCAGAGTGAATTGCAATTCTAGGGAAAGGACTAGAGAGGACAGTTACACACTCAAGAAAATTTACGGTGTCTAATTTATATGTTTAATATGGTGGCATATCCATGTATAAATTATCTACGTGTTTTCTCAGGCATTAAATTTTTTTTTAAAAAAAGAAACGTAATTCATTCTTCTCATTTCATAGGTAAATAGTATTCCTCTCATTATTATGATTCCCCTACTGTAAATTATTAGATTACTGCCCAGTAAGGACAGACTGCGACCCGTATGTCTCTACCGGCTCAGCTAGTGCCTTGTAACGCTAGTAGGGGAGAAGGGGTCTTCGGCGCCGCGCCCGGTCGAAGGCCTCATCCAAGGTGTTCCATTTTTAACGTCATGTTGCGGGAATATTATGGTCTATTGATGTACTGATACCACGAAAGGTTACAGTATAGCTCCTTCAAAAACAATAATCAAACAAGTACTTCAGATATGGTACTATATCCCAACCCATTGTCTTTAGTATATCCCCAGAAATCGTATTAATTCCAGCCGCTTTTCTAGTTTTCAACTTTTGTATCTTATTCTAAATATCATTGTTATCATATGTAAATTTTAATACTTCTTTAGCATTAGTCACTTCCTCTATTTGGACATTATCCTTGTAACCAACAATCTTTACATACTGCCGACTGAATACTTCTGCCTTTTGAAGATCCTCACATACACACTCTCCTTGTTCAATAATTAATCCTGGAATGTCCTTCCTGGAACCTGTTTCTGCCTTAAGGTACCTATACATACCCTTCCATTTTTCCCTAATATTTGTATGACTGCCAATTATGCTTGCCATCATGTTATCCTTAGCTGCCTTCTTTGCTAGATTCAATTTCCTAGTAAGTTTCTTCAATTTCTCCTTACTTCAACAGCCATTTCTAACTGTATTTCTTTCCAGTCTGCACCTCCTTCTTAGTCTATTTATTTCTCTATTATAACAAGGTGGGTCTTTACGATTTCTCACAACCTTTTTAGGTACAAACCTGTTTTCACATTCCTCAACAATTTCTTTGAACTCACCCCAGAGTCTGTTTACATTTTTATTTACCGCTTTCCACCGATCAAAATTACTTTTTTAAACTGTTTTATCAGCCATATGGTACTGCATAATAGTCCTACTTTTAAAAACTTCCTTTCTATCACATTTATTTTTAACCACGACAAAAACAGCTTCGTGATCACTAATATCATATACTGTATTACTTCGGTTTTCCTATAGACCTCATCTGGTCTTATCAGCACCGCACCCAGGATTTTTTCCTCTACTTGGTTCCGACACTTTCTGAGTCAGCTGTCCTTCCCATATTGGTTTATTTGACATTTGTTGGTCATGCTTCCTGTCATTTTCATTTCCTTCCCAATTGACATTTGGTAAATTCAGATCTCCCGCTACAGTCATATTCTTTTCCATGTCGTTTCCCACACAGCTGATTACCTTATCAAATAATTCTGAATCCGTGTCAGCGCTACCCTTTCCCGGTCTGTACACTCCAAAGACATCAAGTTGCCTATTATCTTTAGAAATGAACCTTACACTTAGAATTTCATGTTTCTCATCATTAACTTTTTCGTAGCATGCAAATTCTTTTTTTTCCCCAGAATGAATACTACCCCTCTGACCATTCCTATCCTATCTCTACGATACACACTACAGTTCCGTGAGAAAAATTCTGTAGCTGCAGTCGCTTAAGTGCGGCCAGTATCCAGTAATCGGGAGATAGTGGGTTCGAGCCCCACTGTCGGCAGCCCTGAAGATGGTTTTCCGTGGTTTCCCATTTTCACACAAGGCAAATGCTGGGGCTGTACCTTAATTAAGGCCACGGCCGCTTCCTTCCAATTCCTAGGCCATTCGTATCCCATCGTCGCCATAAGACCTATCTGTGTCGGTGCGACGTAAAGCAAAAAAAAAAAAAAAAAAAAAGGAAAATTCTGCACCCATTATATCATTTCTCAGCCATGATTCAACTCCTATTACAATATCTGGTAAATATATATACTGTATCTATTAATTTACTTAATTCTATTCCTTTCTTTACAATACTTCTACAGTTCAACATTAACATTTTAATGTCATTCCCACTTGACTTCCAGATCTCTGTACCCTTATCACCGCTCCCTAGACAACCCCGTTTCCATGAATGTACCTCCCTATTACCCTTCCAAATAAATTTCCTAAGTTATACATACCACTGCGCTTTTAGTGAAGGCCTTCTGAGCGCAGAGCCCTATCTCCTACCCACTCATTAGGATCTAGAAATTTCACTCCCAGTTTCCCACATACCCACTCCATAGCCTCACTTAAATCCCCAATCACCTTCCAGTCAATATCCCTCCTACACAGTATTCAACTGATAACAATCTCCGCTTCCTTAAATTTAACCCGTGCTGCATTTACCAAATCCCACACATCCCCAACTATTTTGGTACTTATACCAGCTTGCCTTACGTTGTTGGTACCAACGTGACACACTACCACCTTCTCCTTCCCCTCCTCCTTCTCTTCTACTTTTTTCAGCATCTGCTTCAACTTAATTCCTGGATAACACTCTACCCTGGTTCCTTTTCCTCCACACACTTTCCCCACATGTCTAACGATGGAATCCCCCATGACGAGAGCCTCAACCCTACCCACCTTATTTGATCCCCTCCTCTCCTGGTCAGTCCTATCTTTCCTGATAGCTGCAGAAGCTACTTCCTCCTCCCTTTTCTCCCTCCCATGACCCTGTTCCACCTGCCTTTTCCTATCCACTATTCTACATTTCCCTTTCCTACCTTTTCCCTTCCTCCTACTTCCACACATCTCAGGAACAGTTTCCTGATCCTCATCTTCCCTCTGTTGCTCTACCTGGCGTGGCTCGTACCGATTTCTCACAGACACTTGTCATGGATTCTGATTCTAAATAGAGCCCTGGCCTGCAATCTCCTCCTTAGAACATTAGACCACCTGTCTTCTGCAATTCCCCCCTTTCCTTCCCATCCCTCTTTTACACCTGCTGTAACCTGTACATTGTTTGAGGGATGCCTACCTTCCTTCCTCTCTTCTGTGAGAATCCTTATTATCTCCCTGAAACTCTTCAACTCCTCCCTCATACCCCTCAATGCCTCGCCACACACACAGTTCCTACACTTGCACTCCTTATCCATTCTCTATGGAAAAAATGAAAATAAAATTAAAATAACTTGTTTCCTGCAAAAGAAAAAAAGAACGAAAAGGAATATTGTATAAATTATTGTAGTGTACTGTACAGTAATAGAGGGGCTGCCTGGCCGAGTCGGTAAAGGCGTGCTCGGTTCGCCCGGAAGGACGTGGGTTCGTATCACCGTCAGGAAGTCGTAAAATTTAAAAACGGGATTTCCACTTCCGGAGGTTCACTCAGTCTACACCAAAAATGAGTACCAGGTTAATTCCTGGGGGCAAAGGCGGCCGGGCGTAGAGCTAACCACTAACCACTCTACCCCATCACGTGCCAAGGTTAACAATGGTGGAAGCCTGTAACCTTCCAGTCCTCCGAGGGCCTTCATGGTCTGTACGGGGGTGACTTTGCTTTTTACTGTACAGTAGTATACGAGTAATATCTTATTAGAAATTAGCGTGATTATTTTATTATTGTACAATATTTATGTAGTATAGTAGAGGTATCTGTAGAAATTTTCCTACTAAAATTCTGTTGTTGTAATTAGGATAGGCTAAACTGCAGTATAGAATTGTGTAATTTAAAACTGCTGTTAATTACTGAATACCGGAAGGAATACACAAAAATACCATTCCTTATGCAGCCAGTCCCTGTTATGAATGTATGAATGTATGAAAACATCTCTCATAGGGTCGGTTGGTGCATGCATTTCAGTAGGTTTGGCAGACTGATATGAATATCAACATCCGGCTTGGTGAGGAAAGCAACTGGAAACTACTTCACTCCTTATTCTCTCCTCTGCTCTTCAACTGTGTTCTAGAGAAAGTTATTCGACAATGGCGCAAAAATCTGAGCAATGAAGGTGTAGAGAATGTGTTCAATCTGGGTTGTAAGGTAAGAGTGAGAACCTAACAATTGATTGCTTGGCCTTCGCAGATGATCTGGAGATTTTTCTCATTCAATGACACAGCCAAGAACCAAATAAACCAACTTCAGATGCAAGCGACTAAGGCGGGCCTCCAGACTTCATTTGAGAAAGCAACATTCACAACAAAAAGACAGCTCCCAGAAATCTATAGGTCAATCAGAGCAAAGAAAAACGGACAGAGAAAATCAAATACCTAGGCGAGCGGATAAATCCTAATATTTCTGAGAAAGAGGCATTCAAATCAAGAATCAACATGCTAGAAATGGCCTACCACCTCACCAAAGGCATCTGTAACAAACGGTCAATAGCTTTCAAATACATGCTTAGACATTACTGTAATGTAATTCGACCTAAAACTCTATATGCAGTAGAATCCCTCTCAAGTAATAATGAAAGTTTGGCAGAACAGCTAGAAGCAAAAGAAAGGAGGATTCTAAGGAAAGTGGTAGTGGTGGTGGTGGTGGTGATTGTTTTAAGAGGAAGTACAACTAGGCAACCATCCTCTATATAACACTAATCAGAGAGAAAAAATGGAAGGGGTCGGACACTTCGAAAAATGAAGATATCGGTCAAAGAAAGACAAGGGCCACGAAGGGCGTGAAAATGAAAGACTCCCTAGCCCTCGCAAACCTAATAGCGTCGGGGTCGGAAAAAAATAAGAGTTGACCAAGAGTGGTCGGATAGGATAGATGAAAGTGAGGAGCCTGGCACAAGTAAGTGGAAGCAATGTCAGGACTCGGCTAAGGGCCCCGCGGTCGCCAACCCACGCTCCAAGATTCAGAGCCCCTGGGCCCTTTTTAGTCGCCTCTTACGACAGGCAGGGGATACCGTGGGTGTATTCTACCGTCCCCACCCACAGGGGGATTCTAAGGAAGATATTGGACCCAGTAAAGGAAAATGGAGAATATAGCAAAGGCACAATCAAGAACTATATATACAGCAGACACTATTAGGGAAAAAAAGGATTTCTTTCTATGGTTACTTAACAAGAATGAGACCAGAAAGACTGTCTAGTCGAATCTTCGCCTACTGTCTGAGTAAGAAAACTAAAGGGGTCTGGTTCATCGAGGTGGAATTGGATTTACAAGAATTCGGGATCTTACGTAATGATATGCCTTTGCTGGCGAGATGTAGTGTTTACAGTGCACTATGTCTTCCTCTATGGGGTAGAATAAATTTGTTACTTTCATTGATCTGCCTCAGTCTCATCCTTGGCTTTGACAACGTGGAAGTGACCGAGGTATGAGTGATGCTAGTAATACCATTCCTTATGCAGCCAGTCCCTGTTATGAATGTATGAAAATATCTCTCATAGGGTCGGTTGGTGCATGCATTTCAGTGGGCTTGGCAGACTGATATGAATATCAACTTCCGGCGTGGTGAGGAAAGCAACTGGAAACTCCTTATTCCCTAGAACGTCTCTTCATTGAATCCTATGCTATCTATGACAGCTGTAGGCGGAGCTGTGGAGGATCAAACCAGCCTTCGTGCTGAACACCTAACGTACACATGTGATGATGTCTTGCAACGTAACTCTTTAAGAAACTTGAAGGTCCACAGACTTTTCGAGCAAAACGTTAAGTGAAAAAAGACAAGACGTGGACCGAAGAACGGAAGTAAGCTCGCCGAAGAAGGATGCGGGAGTACTGGGCGAGTGTTAAAGCTCAAGAAAGAAAACGGTTGAAATAGCGCGGTCCGTAGCTGGCCAAAACGAAAGAACAGAAATAATAATAATAATAACAATAATAATAATAATAATAATAATAATAATAATAATAACAATAATAATAAATGAAGATTTCTCAACTAAAATCCCTAACAACTCCACAGTAAGCTGACATCATAGATAGTTTAGGGGTCATTGAAGAGGTATAGCAGTGAAAGGAAGAGTTTTGGGGCCGATTGCAGAAACGATGACTAGTTTTAAGCCTTAGACAACGTCTACCTAAACAACGTCTAAATAGAGCATGATCTTCCATTGCATAAACAATGTTCAGGCGGTGTTTAACTAGACATCGTTTAAAGTTTCAATATTGGTTTGAAAATGGAGAAAGAAGTAACTTTCATGCAACTTTCTGCTTGTCACAACCAATGAAATTCGTCGGTGCATGCGCTGAAAGCCAGTCAGCTGTTTGTCTTCCTTCACATCACTCAAATATGGCTAAGCATGAGCATGACTTGCCCACAGATAAGAATATTGCTTTCCGTAGAAATGAAATCTCATATTATCGACACTGAAGCGACGCGCCACCGTACGGGGAAGTGTAGCATTCATTATAGCGTTGTTACAGTGAGTGTAATCTACTCATAAATACTGTAGCTTCGACGAAGGGAAGATGAAACAATAGTAATGGATAACCGAATGTGATGTACGGGCCATATAGATGTAGCTTGCATTCTAGAGATCGTAGGTTCGAAACGCATCATCGCATCCTTCCCGGTTGATGTATGTGACAGCCCTCTGACGACTGGTACAAGTAATTTTGTGACATATACTGTATGTAGTCGAAGTGACCTATAATTCCATGAAAATTACCCCGGGCATAATAAAATATATCCGTTGCCAAGAATTGTATTCAAGTTGACAGTTATTGGACTGTCCCTTCGTCAGTCTCAAGAAACAAGTCTCTTGAGAAACGAAATCCTATTTTAAGCTCTACCTCCCCGTGGATTTCGCAGCGGGCGACCAACAGAGAGGCCATCGGACTAACCTTTCTTCCCGGAATCGCCTCAACGTGATAATACAAATTACATGTTCCGTGGTACATAACCTCTGATTGTGATTCACTGTTCTCGGCAGTGTTTAAACATGGCCGGTTGAACATCGGTTTTGTACAATGTCTAAGTGGTAAATAACGTCTCAGCAACGCGGTACCCATATTTAGGCATTGTTTAACCGCAGACTGCCGGCTCCGTGGTGTAGGGGTAGCGTGCCTGCCGCTTACCCGGAGACCCCGGGTTCGATTCCCGGCCAGGTCAGGGATTTTTACCTGAACCTGAGGGCTGGTTCGAGGTCCACTCAGCCTGCGTTATTAGAATTGAGGAGCTATCTGACGGTGAGATAGCAGCCCCGGTCTAGAAAACCAAGAATAACGGCCGATAGGATTCGTCGTGCTGACCACACGACACCTCGCAATCTGCAGGCCTTCGGGCTGAGCAGCGGTCGCTTGGTAGGTCAAGGCCTTTCAAGGGCTGTAGTGCCATGGGATTTGGTTTGGTTTGGTTTGGTTTTTTAACCGCAGACATCGTCTAAACACCGTTTCTGCAATCGGCCCTTTATTTCCAATTTGTTACGTCACACCGATACATATAGGTTATATAGCGACGAAGGGCTAGAAAAGGATTAGGAGTGGGGAGGAAGCAACCGTGGCCTTAATTACGGTACAGCCCTGGCATTTGTCTAGAGTGAAAATGTGAATGGAATGGAAGGAAGTTCTCAGCCCAAACGAGAGAAGTACTGGTAATGACATGAAACAAGAACTGAGCGTAGGAGGGGAACAGTTGAAACGAGCTGAAAGCATTAAATACCTGGGAAGTATAATTGAAGAAAATGGAGGAAGCAGAATGGAAATCAATGAGAGGAGAACTGATTCTTTAAGAGTGTGGGAGGATTGATATGGAACAGGGATAAATCACAGAGATGTTAAACGAATTATCAACAAGACTTATTTTGTGCCAGTTTGACATATGGAACAGAAAGGTGGGCGGTGAAAGACAGGATTAAAGTGGAGTACAAACACTGGAAATGAAGTTTCAAAAGTGTCTAACAAGAATGGGCAGAGTAAGAATTGAGAGGGTTCGGCATATGGTAATTAAGGTACCCCTACCCGAAAGTATGGAAAAAACAAGGCTGCGGTTTAGACAAGTTAAGAGAATGGGAGAAGAGAGGATACCAAGAAAGATGTTAGAAATGGAGTTGAAGGGAAGGAGACCTAGAGGAAGACCAAGGGAAGATGGCTTAAGAGGGGAAACCCAGCTTAACACGGGGAAAATAGGCCAATATTCATTCGATTGTTATACACTGACTGACAGAGCAAATGCAACACCAAGAAGGAGTGGTTCGAAAGGGATGAAAGTTGGGGAAAAAACAGAGACGGCACGGACGAATAATTGATGTTTATTTCAAACCGATATGCAGGTTACACAATGCGCACGGCATCGACTCAGTAGGATGTAGGACCACCGCGAGCGGCGATGCACGCAGAAACACGTCGAGGTACAGAGTCAATAAGAGTGCGGATGGTGTCCTGAGGGATGGTTCTCCATTCTCTGTCAACCATTTGCCACAGTTGGTCGTCCGTACGAGGCTGGGGCAGAGTTTGCAAACGGCGTCCAATGAGATCCCACACGTGTTCGATTGGTGAGAGATCCGGAGAGTACGCTGGCCACGGAAGCATCTGTACACCTCGTAGAGCCTGTTGGGAGATGCGAGCAGTGTGTGGGCGGGCATTATCCTGCTGAAACAGAGCATTGGGCAGCCCCTGAAGGTACGGGAGTGCCACCGGCCGCAGCACATGCTGCACGTAGCTGTGGGCATTTTACGTGCCTTGAATACGCACTAGAGGTGACGTAGAATCATACGCAATAGCGCCCCAAACCATGATGCCGCGTTGTCTAGCGGTAGGGCGCTCCACAGTTACTGCCGGATTTGACCTTTCTCCACGCCGACGCCACACTCGTCTGCGGTGACTATCACTGACAGAACAGAAGCGTGACTCATCGGAGAACACGACGTTCCGCCATTCCCTCATCCAAGTCGCTATAGCCTGGCACCATGCCAGGCGTGCACGTCTATGCTGTGGAGTCAATGGTAGTCTTCTGAGCGGACGCCGGGAGTGCAGGCCTCCTTCAACCAATCGACGGGAAATTGTTCTGGTCGATATTGGAACAGCCAGGGTGTCTTGCACATGCTGAAGAATGGCGGTTGACGTGTTGACGTGGCGTGCGGGGCTGCCACCGCTTGGCGGCGGATGCGCCGATCCTCGCGTGCTGACGTCACTCGGGCTGCGCCTGGACCCCTCGCACGTGCCACATGTCCCTGCGCCAACCATCTTCGCCACAGGCGCTGCACCGTGGACACATCCCTATGGGTATCGGCTGCGATTTGACGAAGCGACCAACCTGCCCTTCTCAGCCCGATCACCATACCCCTCGTAAAGTCGTCTGTCTGCTGGAAATGCCTCCGTTGACGGCGGCCTGGCATTCTTAGCTATACACGTGTCCTGTGGCACACGACAACACGTTCTACAATGACTGTCGGCTGAGAAATCACGGTACGAAGTGGGCCATTCGCCAACGCCGTGTCCCATTTATCGTTCGCTACGTGCGCAGCACAGCGGCGCATTTCACATCATGAGCATACCTCAGTGACGTCAGTCTACCCTGCAATTGGCATAAAGTTCTGATCACTCCTTCTTGGTGTTGCATTTGCTCTGTCAGTCAGTGTATATCCTACAAACGTTGTTGACAAATGCTGCACATATCCCAGTATTGGCATGCTTCCTAGCAATCAGAAGCAACTTCAATAATGTCAAAATTCCAATTATAACAATTTGAAATAAAATATTCAAAATTTCCCGCCTTTTTAACGGTTTCCTTCATAACTATCTTACTATTTCACGGATAATTATGATTTTTTTTCTGGGGTTCCTCCCAAAGTGTTGTACCACAATCTGTACCTCATTCAGATCAATAGGACTTATATTAGATTTTATATGACATATTTATTTACAGAAATATTAATATTTTCAGGTGCTCGGAATAAAAACTCGACAAAAATATCTAAATCACAGTCTATGTTTGTGATTGAGGTTCATTTTGTGGGTGGAGGTTTGATACACACTTTAAAAAGGGAAAAGTACGAAGATTCTTATAAACTTTGAATTTATAAGGGAAACAGTTATATCCTGTTAAAAAGGCGGGAAAGTTTGAACATATTATTTTAAAATATTATAATTATTAGAATTTTGACATTATTGAAGTTGCTTCGGGTTGCCAGGAAGCAAGCCAATACTGGGGTATGCGCAGCAATTGTCAACAACAATTGTAGCATATTTAATAATCGAATGAATATTAACCTTCTTTTTTTCCCTTTGTTAATCTGGGACTCCCCTTTTAAAGGTGAAGAGAAGAGCATCGAAGCGAGAGGAGGGAACTGGACGACAGTGAGAGAAGAGAGGTGGTGGATGGACAGAAAACGATGGAGAGGCTTATGTTCCAAGCAGACCCAGCCTGTGGTTGGAAACTACTCAGATGATGATGATGATCTTAGTAAATATTTATAATTAATTAAAGTATGAATAAAATAGGGAGTAAACATTCCTTTGCTGGCAGGACCTAGTGTTAACAGTGCACTATGTCCTCTGGTATTGGATAGAGCAATTTTGTTACTTTCATTGATCTGTCTCAGCTTTATCCTTGGCTTTGACAAAATGAAAGTGACTGAGGTATGAGCGATGCTAGTAATGCAGTTCCTTATGCAGCCAGTCCCTGCTAAGAATGGTGTGAAAATGTTGTTCATGGGGTCGGTTGGTGCATGCATTTCAGTGGGCTTGGAAGACTGATATGTAATAGCAATTTCTGGCTCGGTGAGGAAAGTAACGGGAAACTACCTCACTCTTCAATTTCCCTAGTACGCCTCTTCAGTGATGCCTAGGCCAACTATGACAGCTGATGGCGGAGCTGTTGAGGACCCAACCAGCCTTCGGGCGGAGAACTAAACATACATGATGTGACCGTATGCTTCTTGTCAAGTGGTCGAATGTAGGGTAGTATGAAAAGAGTTTGGTTCTTTGTCGGCATCGCATGTGCTTGTCCCTGACCAAGGCGGCAAACGGTTTCAAACATGAAGGGGAGAGCACTAGCTGGATCAGAAAATAAAAATAGAAATTAATGAGGAAGAGAAGAGAAAATAGCTGGAATACGTTCGCGTACAGTTGTACTTGATTAAAAGCAAAGAAAATATTATTAACTAGCAAATGTACCCGTGCTTCGCTACGGTATTCTACATTGTATTCGAATATCGAAGTAAATACTGTACATACTGTAAATAAGATTGTTTTAAAATGGCATGTCTCTTAGCGTTATCCGAGAAACAGCATAGGGAGGTTCCCAATACGGTGTTTCCAATGTAAAGTGCTTGCTACGGATTTGTGAGCGCGCGGCTGTGAGTTTGCATCCGGGAGATAGTAGGTTCGAATCCCACTATCGACAGCCCTGAAAATGGTTTTCCGTGGTTTCCCATTTTCACACCAGGAAAATGCTGGGGCTGTACCTTAATTAAGGCCACGGCCGCTTCCTTCCAACTCCTAGGCCTTTCCTATCCCATCGTCGCCATAAGACCTATCTGTGTCGGCGCGACGAAAAGCCCCTAGCAACAAACAAACGGATTTGTGACGATAACGGCAGGCTCACTTGCCTACTGCCATTCACAATGAGTTGGGAAGTTTTCATTAAAATTGCAGGCCCCATCGCCTACTGCGCGGTCACAATCGATTTGGGAGTTTTCGTTACGATGGCAGGCCCCCTTTCCTACTTCCAGACAGATTACAGTTTTCATTAGAATGTTTGGCAACTTCCCTGCAGCCAAACACAATCGGGTAGGGGACTTTTAAACAACAATGCATGCTCCCTTGCCTTCTGCAAGTCAAATCGAGAGGTGAATTATTCACTACAATGGTAGGCCTTCCTTACTAATGCCAGTTACACAGGTGTTGGAGAAGGACCCCATTCCTACTGCCAGTCAAAGTCGGTGTGGGGAGTACTGATTACAATAGCAGACACACCCTTTCTCGATCGCTACAAGACGACATCAGTGAATATATATAGATCGACATACGAAAGTATATGCATGCTTAAAATATTGCAGATCTTCATTTACAGATTGACTGCTGCAAAACTGTACGTCATATTGACAAAGGATTGTACCATAAGACGTCAGATTTAGCGGCCTAAATGGCTGGTCGTATGATATATGATCTATTCATGGGTCAGATTGAGTTAGAAACGTTGAATAGGGTAAAAAGTTTGTAAGATTATCTCACATTGCATTACTTTTCAGATAATTATATGACAGCTACATACATTCCATTTGGCTCACATATGGCTACTGGGTGAGCCAATTTTCGTGTAGGGTTTGATGATTCTATCTTTCTTATAAGTGATTGAAAGTATGAATTATGCATGTGAAAAGTCCAAATGTACTTAACATCGAGAAATAGACAAAAATCAAACGTAAAAAGGATACAGATACAACAAAAAGTCATAAGACCAAGGTTGTAGATCACTCCAAATTGAACGGAGATTGTGCCTTCCCTTATGTGATAGGACTTTGCGAAGATCTGCACCATCATTAAAATTGCCTCCATATTTCTATATTCTTCGGGGAAAAAGTGAAAAATATAAAGCTCTTGGAAATGTTCTGTCCGTTACAGGCTAAAACGTATAATTTTGCCAAATTTCTGTTTTCTTGTTCGTCTGGCAGATTATGCCGCAAAGTGGATTTGGGACGAGGAGGGTTAAAATTAGGACTTTCAGGAAACTAAACCAAAAAAATCATGCAGATGGTTGTTATTATTACCCCTTAAACGCGTAGCTGTGCGAACATTTCGCCAAAATAGTCAATGTACAGGCACACAGTCGTTAGGATTTTACTTATATGGATAGATAAGGAATCTGCTCCACATACAACACCTTTTGGTCTATGTCTGCTGGACTTAGGCAAAACCGACCATCCATGATATCTCCCTTATTAATCTGTCGAAAAAATACACATGAAAAAAAAGTTTTAGAAATGGATTTCCAACAAATTTGATCGATTTCCAGTCAGGTTGGTCATGTACTGTATATATTGTGGAAGAGTAAATTCACCATTTCGGTTCCCTATAAACCGCCAGTCCATTCCAGGAACAGGAAATGTTATTGACCTTTAAAATCTACCTTTGGAAAGGTGGATGCTAAATATAAAGTTTGGTTCAAATATCTTCAATAGTTTTCAAGTTGTAAGGAATACGCTCAACACGCGCCCGTTCTTAACTTAAGTCCGGTTAATGATATCTCCCTTATAATTCCTCTTACCGAAATGATGCACATGAGAAAAAAGGTTTAAAAATTAATTTCCATTAAGGCAGGTAGATTTCTATTAAGTTTGGTTGTGTATATTTTGTGGGAGTGTAAAAACACGGTTTCGGTTTCGTATAAACCCCCCCAGTCATTTCATGAATTTAGAAACAATATTTGCCCTGAAACCTACCCAAGGACAGGTGGATTCTAAAAATGAATTTTGGTGGAAATATATCCAGTAGTTTCCAAGTTATAGACAAACAGAAAAACAGACACCAAAGCTAAAAATATGCAGATGGTCATTATTACACCTGAAACGGATAAATGTACAGAAATGTCGCCAAATTGTCAATATACAGACACACTCTAGAAGTGCAGACCTTTATTTCGAGAGTTACTGCTTTGAAACTCTGCGACATATCTCCAAACGGACCTCACCATCAGACGCCTCTTTCAGTGTTCTACATGGTTGGTCCCATGACATCTTCTCGTATCTCCTATATTTATGGGTTAAATTGAGTTAGAATCATTGGGTGTGAAATTTTGTACAGTTTTCGCATACTAATTTATATTTGTGATACTCATGTGACAGATAGAATCATAAAATTTGGCTATCACATTGCCACTGGTCATGCCAATGTGCGTGCCGAATGTCACGATTCTATCTTTCCTATAAGTGTGCCAAATTAATGTTAACATATACGTGTGAAAGTACAAAATTAACTTGAAATCGAGACATACAGCTCTATTTAACGTATAAGGAATAGAAATACGATAAAAAGTCATAGGACCAAAGTTGTAGATCTCTCCAAAATGAAAGGCGATTGTGCTTTCTGATTTGTGATAAGACTTACAGATTATCCACCAATTATCCCGAAACGAAGGTGTGCACCGTTGTTAAAATTGTATCCATATTTCCATTTTTCCCGGGGCCGAAAGTTATACATTTGCATAGCTTAGAATATTTCCTCAAAGGAAAGAGTGTCAAGCTTTCGGGATTACCACTCGCATACATACGGTGTAATTAAGGAAGAAAATAATTCTGTAAAGAAACTTGAAATTAACAGAAAATGGATTAAAACTGAGGACAGCCGGAAGACAACAAATATGTAAATACCAAGTGAATGTATTGGAAAATCAAATGCCCCTCAATAAATTATGCTGGTGTGTGTTATGGATATAAGAAAGAGGTAACAGAGGAGAAATTTAGGCGCAGGCATTCGTAGGTCAACAGATAAGATGACTAATGGTGTTATTACTTAAGCTATTGGAGGACGGTTATAAACTCCAACAATATTCCGCCAATATCCCGCAGAATGGCCCATTGAAGCCCTCTCTTGCCTTCTACCCAAGGAACAACCATGAATTTAAAGGTATGATGAGGAAAATGACAATACGTTACTTCCCTGCTGGCAAGCAGTCAGATACGTTGCCATGGTAACCTGTAGATTCGTTGTCGGTCTGTCGATCACACACGCAGACCATGATACCCGCAGAAAATAGTAAATTTCTCCGTCATTTGAATAGTAAGGTAAATTATGAACATAACGAGAGTTGTTTATAATGAAGAGGCGTTTCACATACGGTCCACGGAGTTTACAGAAAATCAATAGTATAAGAGAAAATGGAGGAAAACCGTTCTAGTTTTCCTATAAACTCCCGTCTAATCAAAGATTTTAAAATGAAATGCATATAGAAACCTTCCTCGGGGTGAGAATACTCCAAATATGAAGTTTGGTAGAAATATATCCAGCCGTTTTGCCGTGACGGTGGAACAAACAAACAAACAGACAGACACGAAACGTAAAAACCACCGATTCGGTCTTGAGTTGACCTAAAACGGATAAATATCTGAATAATTGGCAAAACAAACGAAATTACAGACAGCGGACCCCCTACAACTTTATTTATAAGATAACATCGACGGCGTGATATGTGTACTTACGAATGTGTATAAAAGTGAAATTAGACTGAACAGTGATAAGGATATCACGTATAAACTGCAATAATAATAATAATAATAATAATAATAATGTTATTTGTTTTACGTCCCTTACGGTATTCGGAGACGCCGAGGTGCCGGAATTTAGTCCCGCAGGAGTTCTTTTACGTGCCAGTAAATCTGCCGACACGAGTCTGTCGTATTTGAGCACCTTCAAATACCACCGGACTGAGCCAGGATCGAACCTGCCAAGTTAGGGTTAGAAGGCCAGCGCCTTAACCGTCTGAGCCACTCAGCCCGGCTGTAAACTACAATAATTAGTAATTGAATTTATATATAATTTTGAATGGTGTACTGGTAGAAATAATATGAATTTAATTAAAGGAGCTGACAAGAATTCAGTACTTGAACAGACTCAACTTGCTACGATTAGTGGAGCATGGCAGTACTTAAAGGGAGTCATACGCACGCACATTCTTTCTCACTTCATTGCTACGCTCGGTACATTGGTCTACGAGAACGCCAGTTGAGATCCAGTCATCACCAGGGAAAGAGGACGCATATCCAGCGTTAAGCCTTTACTTAAATTGTGCCAATCTATGCGACTACAATTATTGTGTTCAAGCAACAGACGTGGAATGTAGGCAGATAAATAATTAAAGTATGTGTTTTTCAATAATAATTTGCAGGATTATGCCTAGGACTTCCTCTAATTTATTCTGTACAAGTTTCAGCAAAATCATCGGGAAGTGTAGAGTTGAAGAGGACCTCAACAGCATACATCGCAAGAAGATGGGAGTTCGTACTAGATTCTACACCTATTTCATCATGAACTACTAAATCTACGGACCGTCGCCAACGGTGGAGAAATGCAAGGATTTCAACCCTAGAATGTTCGATTGAGGACGTCAGGAGCTCAACATGAAGCCTATAAGTTAAGTCGACAACGTCTTTATTTATATCTGTTCTTTGTAGCAATTTAAGCAATTTATTTCTTTTCCTATTCTTTCTGTGTGGTCTTGTAGTCTGTAGTTGATTTATTTCTCATGTTATTTCATTAATTGTTCCCTAATGTTCGAGTTAGGATAGGAAGTTTAGTTCGTGTACTTGGTTCATATTCCTAACCACGTGTTACTGAGTTTTGAAATGATAGATCAGCGGAAGTTATCCATTTGTTATCGTAACCATCCTTTCTTATTTAAATAATTGTATTGCATTAGTGAGTTAATCTGTGTCTTAGGAAGTTACTGAGATAATATTTTCCCTATATTTTTCGATATTTCCGTGATATTTGGACTTACATTCGTACCTCGTGGTAATTGTAGTATGTCATCAGGATGTTAATTCCGGAATGAGATTATGGATTTATTAGGAGTACGTGAGTAGAGATATTTAATTCTGAATGGTATATTTAATCATCGAGACGAAGTTAATGGAAGTAAGAATTGTTTCTTGGACGACAACATGTTCTTACGTAATTTTCTGACTATAGATTTTGTGAGATACAGTGTGGAGAATATTAGTCGTCGTTATAAGGTTGTAATTGTACTATGGATTTATGGCGAATTAATACATGTGATATGAGTCTTCTAATAGTGAATTGTGACGTGTTTGTGCGACGATATTTTTAATACATGATATTGAACGTGGAAAGAAATAGATAATGGTTCTTCGAGAATATATAAATTGTAGTCACTGAACTTGAAAATAGGTGCAATGAGTATGGTATGAAAATTAGCCTCTCGAAGAATAAATTGATGTCAGTAGGTAAGAAATTCAACAGAATTGAATGTCAGATTGGTGATACAAAGCTAGAACAGGTCGATAATTTCAAGTATTTAGGTTGTGTGTTCTCCCAGGATGGTAATATAGTAAGTGAGATTGAATCAAGGTGTAGTAAAGCTAATGCAGTGAGCTCGCAGTTGCGATCAACAGTATTCTGTAAGAAGGAAGTCAGCTCCTAGACGAAACTATCTTTACATCGGTCTGTTTTCAGACCAACTTTGCTTTACGGGAGCGAAAGCTGGGTGGACTCAGGATATCTTATTCATAAGTTAGAAGTAACAGACATGAAAGTAACAATAATGATTGCTGGTACAAACAGGTGGGAACAATGGCAGGAGAGTACTCGGAATGAGGAGATAAAGGCTCATTTAGGAATGAACTCGATGGATGAAGCTGTACGCATAAACCGGCTTCGGTGGTGGGGTCATGTGAGGCGAATGGAGGAGGATAGGTTACCTAGGAGAATAATGGACTCGGTTATGGAGGGTAAGAGAAGTAGAGGGAGACCAAGACGACGATGGTTAGACCCGGTTTCTAACGACTTAAAGATAAGAGGTATGGAACTAAATGAGGCCACAACACTAGTTGCAAATCGAGGATTGTGGCGACGTTTAGTAAATTCTCAGAGGCTTGCAGACTGAACGCTGAAAGGCATAACAGTCTATAATGATAATGTATGTATGTATGTATGTATTGATAAAGTCTTCTGATTATGAAAATAATAAATATATATCGATAAGTGTACTCCAGAATTGGGAACATGCATAATTTTCAAAAATAATTTTTTGAAAAGTACACCAATGAAATAGTACGTAAACGTATTACAGTGAGGTAAGTTGCCTTGTTTTCAACCATTAAAAAAATGTTCAAAAGTGCTTTTCCGCAAGGCGAGTGAAACGGCCTCTGACGTAAGCGGCGCGCTGTGACGTCACGATCCAGTACCGCATGCAGCTCTACCAGCCATTATGCATCAGCCGTTACTAAAAGCCGATTGTTTATTATTCGTGATCGCGAATAACTTCAAAATGACAGAAGAAAGGTTCAAAACAGCACAGTCAGGCAATCTATGATGTGTAGATGTCATCATTCTTGAAAAATAGTGACTTTTGTCGCCGCAGAAATTCGCGGATAAAAAGCAAATTCGTAAGTGGCATCTTTTGTATACCTGCAATGTATTGTAACTCATATTATTAGGATAACAACGAACCTGGATAGAAATCACATCACTTTCAACATTTCCTTCTAGACTGATTCCCATATTAAAGAATAACATTACATTTTCGGGCTTTCAGCATTAGTAAAGTAAGAAATCGGATTTCAGCACTAACATAAACATATAGGTAGCATTATAGTACTAGTCCGCCTCTGTGGTGTAGTGGTTAATGTGATTAGCTGCCACTCCCGTAGGCCCGGTTTCGATTCCCGGCTCTGCCATGTAAATTAAAAACAAATAGTACGAAGGCTGGATCGGTGTCTACTCAGCTTCGGGAGGTCAACTGAGTAGAGGGGGTTCGAATCCCACCTCAGCCATCCTCGAAGTGGTTTCTCGTATTTTCCCACTTCTCCTCCAGGCACCTAAGGCCACGGCCGTTTCCTTCCCTCGTCCTTGTCTATCCCTTCCGATCTTCCCATCCTCCAACAAGGCCCCTGTTGAGCATAGCAGGTGAGGGCGCTTGGGCGAGGTAATGACCCTCCTCACCAGTTGTATCACCATACCCAAAGTCTCACGCTCCTGGACACTGCCCTTGAAGCGGTAGAGGTGAAATCCCTCGCTGAGTGCGAGGGAAAAACCAAACTTGAAGGATAAACTGATGAAAGAAAGAAAGAAAGAAAGAAAGAAAGAAAGAAAGAAAGAAAGATCATAGTACCATAGGTCTATAATCTATCATTCCCGAAAAAATATATTTATGGTTGGGGCAACTGGCCTACCAACTTCCGGGGCCCATGAAAGAGAAACGTTAAATATCTTGGTGGAGGGAAACAGTTAGACATGATAAAGATAAATATGACTTCATCTAGTTTTCACAAGTCGGGCTGAGCGGTTCAGACGGTTGAGGTGCTGGCCTTCTGACCCCAACTTGGCAGGTTCTATCCTGGTTCAGTCCGGTGGTAGTTGAAGGTGCTCAAATACGTCAGCCTCGTGTCGGTAGATTTACTGGCACATAAAAGAACTCCTGCAGGACTAAATTCCTGCACATCGGCGTCTCCGAAAACCGTAGAAGTAGTTAGCGGGCGTAATGCCAATAACATTAATTACATTTGGCTTTTAACAAGCTGAGCATATCACGCAAGAAAAGTGTCTTGGTGACATTTTAGTCGTTCAATACAGAAATGTCTTTTTACATCGCACAGTCACAGATAGGTCTTATGGTGACGATGGGACAGGAAAGGCCTAGGAATGGGAAGGAAGCGGCCGTGGCCTTAATGGGAAACTACGGAAAACCATCTTCAGGGCTGCCGACAGTGGAGTTCGAACCCACTATCTCCCGGATTCGAGCTCACAGCTGTGTGCTCCTAACCGCACGGCCAACTCGCCTGGTATTTTTATCCTTCGGTTTACTGACTTGGCTTGTATACCCTAAAACTTAGGCAAAGTTGGACAAATGTAAGCTCTTCAACAAAGACATAAATAACTGTCGCATGCCAAGATAAATTGGTATAATTAGAGTTGTCAATATGGTTCATAACCCCTTTGGTTTATTACCTAGACATGGATCACCCAAAACATAGGTTAGGTTTGGAGTATACTTTAATAATCAGCATTAATTAATGCACTGTTTATTACTTTCATATTCCAAAATGTAAATGAAGCATTTAACTAAAGCATCATACATTAAAATTTAAAGTGTTAGCACTAGAACAGCTGACATGGAAAAGTGATTGAAAATTCAAACAAATTCAACTTACGTTAAAATGATCTTTAAAAAAATATACTGTAGACTTTTCCGATATGTCACCAGCATTTCTCCGGCTCGCCAAAATCCATTTCTCCCTAGTTTTAGCGTCTTTGGAGCATTTATAAACAATGTGTTTGGGATGGTATGCGATGCGCTATTGCTCATCGGAACTATACACCATTTATAAGTTTTCTGCCTCACTGTCTGCGCAGGATTCATTTTAAGTCTAAAATATACCACTCAGATTATTATCCAATGTATAGACTTCGAATTTAACCAAACCAGATACTAACATAAAGTAGAAATACGCTAAGTGTATCCTTCTTCTCACAGCACACTGTGTTATTTCGTCTGCTAATTCAGTCAACCTGTACGATGACGTCAGACCAATGAGATCGCGTACTTGTGTGACGTGACATTTTCGTACTTTAATTTAGATTTTTATCATGTTTGGAGTTATTATTTGTACATTCTGATCACATTTTTGAATTCTGCGTGAAATTTTGAATCAGATTAGCATATTTTAAATTAAAACCCCGGATCATGCATGTTCCCTATTCTGTCTTAATATTTAGGAATAAACTTATCCTGTTGTAACTTAAGGAAATCATTAATTCAAAGCCTCGAATATTGTATGAATCTTACTGGAAAAGGGATTCAGTTTGGATGTAGATTCTCAAATAAATATCCAGATCAGATTGTAGTTCGATACCAGGCGAGCTCACTTTTATCGCTTGAATTTGTACCCACGTGGAGACTTCACACTTTCAATGATACCTCAGAATGAATACAATGGAGAGTGATAATGTTAATTTGTACGTGGACGTGATGTAAATATTGTATATATTTCTTTAAAATTTGTCCTGTAGATTGTTGGTAGAATTAGTCAGATTTTCTGGTTATAAGTTATGTCTTGTATATTTCTGATGCATGTGTTGTGTTAACAGAGGGAATCATCTGTGACATTTTAGTTACATTTAATCTACAATTTTGGCAGCATTCCAACGTCGATAAATTATTTTTATTTAATGATTTTTGAGGATGAATAATTTCGATTCCATATAGATGACCACTGAACGATAACGTTAGATCTTAGTTCTCACGAGGAGATAAGTGAGAATAACTGTGAGCAGATTTACTCGACGTCTCGAGTTGATTTTTACTTCATTTCAGAAGCATTTTCAAGATACATTTAATGCTAATGAATATTTAAAGAACGTAACTTCACTAACAATTCGATATGAGAAGAAGTATACTTTGCAAATTTTTAATATTTTATATTTCATACACTCCATTAAAATTTAATGTGTTTTTCAGATTGTTTGACGAATTTGATACATCATCCTCATTTTTCAAGATTCAAAAATTTAATATTATTAAATTATACGATCAACAAATGAAACATGTTATTACAGAAATCTACTCTGTTAGAATTGCAGGGCAAATAAGTCAGGTGTACCACCCCATTTGTTTGAATTATTTTTGTGTCACGTCAAGAATCATCAGTAATTTAACTTAACGTAGCGATCATTTCCCATAATCAAAGATAATCAGGATGGCAAAAGTATTTCTTTTATTTTGAATAACTAGGTAGGTAAGGGTTATTCTGCCAAAAGGCAGGTCCGAACCTCCGCAGAGGTGTTCCTGAGCCGGAGTTTACGTGAGGTAGGGTGGCCAGTTCCTTTCCGCTCCTCCATTCCCTTACCCCCACCAACAGCGCGTGGCAACCAATCCAACTTCTGACCACGCCCAATGTTGCTTAACTTCGGAGATCTCACGAGATACGGTGTTTCAACTCGGCTACGGCCGTTGGCTTGAATAACTCATGTTACAATATTATATTGAATATCGAATATTCTTATTTCCGAACCTAATGTTTAATCCTGCCATTTGTATTTATTCAGTCAGTAATATCATGTCGAAATGAGCACCCCTGGGGGTGTCTCTTGTTCTCCGGCGTGACTAATACGGGCGCAATACATACATACATACATACATACATACATACATACATACATACATACAGGGAGTAAACAATCATACCATAATTACAATTAATAACGCAGGGCTGGGTAGCTCAGGCGGTAGAGTGCTAGCCTTCAGAACTCAATTTTGCGGGCTCGTCTCAGTCCGGTCATATCGGAAGGCGCTCAAATATGTCAGCTTCGTAACGGTATATTTACTAGTACATTAAAGAACTCCCGCGGGACAAAATTCCGGCACCTCAGCATCTCCTAAATCCGTAAAGGTAGTTAGTGGGACTTATAACCAACAACGTCGTTATTACAGTTAATAATGAATTGTCACAAATAATATGTATCTTGGAACGTTACTTATCATCAGGTTTTCATTGACTGATTAATGATTTATTCATCCTGGCAACAGTAAGACCAAGCGCCCTTCTCTCATATCTACTCAAGCTAACTGAGTACTTTTAGCGAGTCGATTACAATTAAATATAAATTCATATATACCTAACTATCTGAGCATATCTTCAGTGAGGAAGCAATACCACGAAAGTGGCAATGCTTTATTTTCCGTAAGACTGGTATAGTCCAAATACTTTGTAAACATCCTACACGGGAATCAGCCGCGCATGTGGGGAGGGGCAATCGAAGGGGGCTGCCTCGTCTGCCACTCCTCTCGCTGCCCAGTCTTCGTCTGCACATCTTGCTAAGAAATGTACGCAGTGGCTGAACACAACGTGTCAACAAGCGAGTTAACAGACAGCGAACCGGGAAGAGAGAGCGCGCTAATCACTAACTACTACTAAACGTTTTCATTCCTCCCCTGAAGTGGGAGGCGGGCCTCTTAGACGGTGACGCCGTCTCTCAGGCCGGGAGATTTGTTACGGTGAAGGAGATGTGTGGAGAAGGTGAGGGGGTAGGCGGCCGTGGCCTATACTACGAACTGTCCCGGCATTCGCCTTAGTGCACGAGAATGGAAAACCACGGAAAACCATTCTCAGGACAGCCGACGGGTGGGACCAGGCGTGAAGTCCGGCACTGTGCCCCAGGCCCGTCTCCCGAATGCAGAGGCGTAGAGCCACGGTAGAGACGTGGCCAACTTTCCTTTGCTCGGTTGGCCGGTCAGAGTACAGAGCATATGGGACAACAACCCACTCTGCATCTACCGACCCGCGCTAATCAGATCTTCCACACTACCTACATGACACGCCCCGCCGATCACTCAGGAGGACGTTTACTAAGTATAAGGACTATAACACCTTTCAGCCACGTACGGAAGTGCAGTCCATCACAACATTCCGCGTTGTGTTCATTTTCCTATGCGAATGTGTAAAGGAAAATGAACCTTACCGTGCCGCACCGTAGGAATGTATCTTTGCATCGTCACGTACGAAATACTATAAGGCCGGCAGATAAGCAGCTGAAGGTGGGCGGCAAGCTAATAGTTCGACAATCAGTCACCAGGTTCGTAGATAAGCTCCCAACCTCCTCAACTTTCAAATGCGCACAGTTCGTACAAATTATATATTTATACCTTAAATCCCCTCATACCTCATACTGATTTTTTTTTTGTTTGCAATTTGCTTTACGTCGCACCGGCATCGATAGGTCTTATGGCGATGATGGGACAGGAACGGGCTAGGAGTGGGAAGGAAGCGGCCGTGGCCTTAATTAAGGTACAACCCCAGCATTTGCCTGGTATGAAAATGGGAAACTACGAAAAACCATTTTCAGGGCTGCCGACAGAGCGGTTCGAACCCACTATCTCCCGAATACTGGATACTGGCCGCACTTAAGCGACTGCAGCTATCGAGCTCGGTACACTGATTTTATTACACATATTACTGTAATTTCTACACCACCAGCTGCCTACTACTGTAGCATCCGGATCCCAAGATACTGTAGCGGGTTCAAACCCGGCAGAGGTAGTCGGATTTTTGAAGGGCATATGAAAGTCCATTCGACACTCCATGACGTACGATGTCGGCATGGAAAAGATCTCTGGTGACAAATTTGGTGTTCACCCGACAAAATTCATTCAATCTCAGCCTTAGACGCCCAAGAGAGTTTCGGTTTATTCGGTCTGCCATCTAGTGGGCCTAGAGTAAAACGGAACGTCGAAATTGACGAGCAGACAGCCAGATGACGTCAAATTGAAAAGTCTGCACACGGTAGCTGAGACAATACGATTATTATTATTATTATTATTATTATTATTATTATTATTATTATTATTATTATACAATCAGATGTAGGATGCAATAGTTACGTAGTAATGAAAAGGTTAGCACAGGATAGGGTGGCTTGGAGTGCTGCATCAAACCAGTCTATGGACTGATGACTCAAACAACAACATATATATAATTCGCTGGGACCATCAAGGACGACGTTAAGTCTTGTTGCATTTGACACTGAACTTGGCCTTCTTTAGAGCCCAAATTTCCCTCATTCTTTGTGAGTGGGCCTGCTTACGCTCCTCTGTCCAAGGGGCACCGTGTCTTCTCTTCGGTTGCTCGTCTCGGTTTAGCCCGTTCGTCAATATTTTCTTGCGGAAGAGATCTCTGTTAAAGGCGTCTTCAGCTGAGATATGTAACATTTGCAGGTCTTCTTTAGTATTTCTAAACCAGGGAATCAGGGGCCGATGACCTTCGATGTTAGGCCCCTTAAAACAACAAGCATCATCATCATCATCATCATCAAACCAGGGAATTGTGGTTTTGGGGTTTGAATAAAAAAAGTGAAAGATTTCTTTAGTTAACTTTCTTCTGTCCATTCTTTTCAGATGACCGTAAAATCGTGCCCGTCTTTTTCTGATTGTGTCGGTAATTTTCTCTATTTTGCTGTAGACTTCCTTGTTGGATCTCTTTTGATGGATTCCCTTTCTGTACTTTGATCCCAAGATTCCTCTCACAATTTTGCGTTCTCTTTTCTCCAGTTCTTCAAGGAGTCCTTTGTTGGCATTTAGAGACAGGGTTTCGGCTGCATATAGAACTACTGGCTTCAGAACTGTTTCATAGTGATGTATCTTGGTGTTTTGGGAAAGGCATTTTTGGTTGTAGATTGTGCGGGATGTTTGGTAGGCTATTTCCAGTTTGTGTACTCGCTCCTGAAGTGCATCTTTGTCCAGTCCATTTTTCATGACGATCTCACCCAGGTATTTGAATTTGTCTACTCGGGTGATGTCCCCGTATTTTGTATGGAGTTTTGGTGGAGCCTCTTTGATGTTAATCATTACTTCTGTTTTCACAAACGATATCTGCAAACCAGTTTGTTCGGCAATTTCCTTTAAAATTTCAACTTGAGCTCTAGCGGTTTCTATGTCGGTTGAGAGAACAGCAATATCATCGGCAAATGCTAAGCAGTCTGTTGCGATCCCCTTGGATTTGGTTCCTATTCACAATGGACTGTAGTTGGTTTCCTGTAATCTCACCCGCCAGGTTCTGGTGATCTTTTCAAGAACACAGTTGAAGAGTATCGGGGATAGCCCATCACCTTGTCGGACTCCTGTTTTGATGTCAAAGGAATGCGAGAGACATCCGTGGAACTTCACCTTGGATTTTGTATAGGTCAGGGTGGCTCTAATTAATGCCAGCAGTTTCAAATCGACTCCAAATTCATTTAAGATGTTTAGCAGGACTTCCCGGTCAATGGAGTCGTACGCTTTCTTAAAGTCCACAAAGACAGACACATACTGCTTGGACCTTAGTGTACAATATCTGATGATCGTTTTGAGATTTTGGATCTGTTCAGCTGTTGAGCGACCTTTTCTGAACCCTCCTTGGTATTCACCTATTTGATGTTCGACTTGTGCTTCCAAAAGCTCCAGGATGGCAAGTGATAGAATTTTGTAAGTCACGGGTAGCAAAGATATTCCTCTGTAGTTGTTGATGTTCTTCAGGCTGCCTTTTTTGTGTAATGGATGGATAAAAGCTATTTTCCAATCTTCGGGTAGGGTTTCCTTGTT
Organism: Anabrus simplex; assembly: GCF_040414725.1. Lineage (NCBI taxonomy): Eukaryota > Metazoa > Arthropoda > Insecta > Orthoptera > Tettigoniidae > Anabrus > Anabrus simplex. Next base: position 311,266,995 of record NC_090270.1, read on the forward strand.
CCAAATTTCTTCTATTTGCTTTTGCAAGATATCAAGTGATTCTTCTGGGGCATATTTCCATAGTTCTGCTACTACTGAGTCTTCCCCCGGCGCTTTGTTATTTTTGAGACGGGCAATGTGGCGCTTGATTTCATCTCTGTAGGGTGGTCTGGAATCTGGGTACCTGAGTAAGGGTTCCTTGGTCTCAATGGCGCTTTGCGGTTTAGAGCAATTAAGTAAATTCTGGAAGTAATCTGCCAGAATGCTGCAGTTTTCTTCATTTGACGTCGCCAGTGTGCCGTCCGTTCGCTCAAAGCATAGAGATGGTGGTTTATAGCCAGTGAGTTTGCGTTTGAAGGCTCTGTAGTACTCTCTGCTTTCATTCTTCCTAAAGTTTTGTTCTATCTTTTCAATGAGAGATTTTTCGTATTTACGTTTCTCAGTTCTGAACACCCTAGCTGCTTGGGCACGTTGGTTTTTGTAGGTTTTCCAATCATTTTTCTGATTTCGTAGGGTTGTACTGTTTCCACGCATTGTGTCTTTCTTGGAGGACTGATTCGCAGGTACTATTCCACCAGGCATGCTTTTTGCTTCTCTTGATTTCTGCAACGTCTTTGGCGGCCTCAACAAGGAGACTTTTGGCGTTGTTAAAGTCACAGTCATTTGGTCTAGCCTTCTCCTGGAACTCCTCGACCATTTGCCGAAGTTTATCATTGTCGAAGCGCGTGATCTGTTTGGTTGTCTTCCTTGTGTTTGCGGGAATTGGTTTGAATTTGATAAGAGACATATAATGATCTGAGGCCACATCGATGCCTTTCTTTACCTTGACATTCATAATCTCAGGGCTGTTTCTCCTGGAGATCGCAACATGATCAATTTGGAACTCTCCGAGAGCTTGGACGGGAGAACGCCAAGTCATTTGCTCTCTGGGTAGATGGCGAAAGTGGGTCGACAAGACCTGCAGGTTGTGATTTTCGCAAATGGTCACCAGTCATTTGCCGTTAGGATTGGTTCTTTTGTGAGCAGGGTAATTTCCTATAACATTCTTGTACTTCTGTTCACCACCTAGTTGGGCGTTGAAGTCACCCAAAAGAATCTTGACATGGTGTTTGGGGATTTTGTTCAATATTTCATCCAGTAGGTCCCAGAAATTATCAACTTCGTCTGGATCAGACTTGTTCTTATCGTTTGTAGGAGCATGTGCGTTAACTAGGGCGTAGGTTTTGTTCGCGCATTTAATTGTGAGTATAGACAATCTGTCATTCACAGGTTCGAAATTTGCAACCCATTTAAGGATCTTGGTTCTAACAGCAAACGCGGTTCCAAGCATCACAGCTCCATTGAGGATTCCTCTTTGCGCTTTGCTCTTGAAAATTCGGTAGCTTCGGATTCAAAAATTTCTTCATCTGGGTACCTTGTTTCCTGTAGGGCCATTATGGATATCTGATTTTCGTGAAGAGCTTTGGTGAGGGTTTTCAGCTTGCCAGTTTGGGTAAGTGAATTTATGTTGAAAGTTGCTAGAAAGGTTTTAGATTTTGGCCTGAGTTTTTGACTCTTCGGGGTACACCGAGACGCTCCGACTCGTCTCTTGCATGATGTCGAGTCTCCCCCAGAATCCGAACGAGGCTCGTATGCCGTGACGTTCACGACGAGGGATTTATCCGAAGATTTACCCCCTGGGGTATGTTTCTTGAAATGTTGTGCCATCATGCTTTTTGACTTGACTTTGCTTTGGACGGGTACCCATCCTTTTACAACTAGGGTTGTTAGCCCTAGAGGTTGCCTCAAGATGTTTTCTGGCTTCTGGTCATTTACCAGTCTTCGCCGTAACCCTGGCAAGGGACCAGATTTTTTTTCACGGTGGTATTTTATTTCCCTACTACCCTCTGACTCTGCTGGCGGCAGAGCCAGCGAGCTTCCCCAATTCCAATGGGACGCGCCCGATGGAGGTAACCAGTAAATCCCCACACGGGTATTATTATTATTATTATTATTATTATTATTATTATTATTATTATTATTATTATTATTATTATTATTGTTTTCTACACTAGGCCTACTTTATGAAATTGAACATGCAATTTCAGTATGCCAAGGTTTTCGAAAGTAGGTAACTAAATAAATAGTTGCCACATTAAGGCTACAGGTGTTCCATAGACAGGAATTGCGCCGCTTTCTTGGCTTTGCCGTTAAGGTTTCACTGAAGTTTTAAAACCTTCCTGTTGAGAGTTTTCTTATTGAGTTTTAGAAATCGCTCGCACATCTGTAAATGACTTGTGACAATATTGTTCAAAAGTGGCTTTAGACATATTTCTAAAAGGTTTTGTGGATGTGGAAGCCTATCATTACAAGTGTCACATTTTATTTCTCTTATGAATTTGTCTTTCAGAAGATTGGAGCAGTTTAGTAATTCTTTTCGAGGAAGGTAATGCACAACAGCAATAAGAAAATCGAATGATACAAAAGATGACTAAGGTCATAAATAAGAATTAGTGACCTTTCGTTTTCAAATGGATATTTTATTCCGTGCTTCAATATTACGACGTTTACATGACATATTTACGCACTTCTTGAGTATACTGTAATGTATTTAAGGTTCAATTTCCTTCACACTTTACCATAGGAAAATGAACACAAAGAAAATTGTCCTGATGGACTGCATGACCGAGCATATGTGGCTGACAGGCGTAACCAGTCTTAAGGGAAATAATGGATAGGAAGAGCTTTGTCACATTCATGGTATTGGTTCCTCAGGGAGGATGACATATACACACTCATGTTCATAAAAACCAGAACACCTTGAAAGACTATCACAAGACGTGTGCATTAGTATGTTCTGAAGAAATGATTGGCATTTGAACCATGTCGGCCCTCAGGTTCAAGGTCCACATCAGTATATCGGCGCACTACAACCGAATGGTAAAATGTGTCTGCTGCTCTCGTTGTCGCTATAAACCGAAGGTAATGGATCAGTGTGACCTAAGCAGACGTGCAGGATGCCTCGCAAACGTATGCAAGAACCGTACTGTCAAATGAGTGAATTTGAAAGAGGGCACATTATTGGCACGGGAGAACGTGATACATCCATCCGGGAAATTGCTGCTCGTATGGGACGAAGTGTGTGGACAGTGCAACGGGTGTGTACAGAATGGTTCACAGAAGGCCGTAGAACACGACGAGATGGGTCTGGTCGCACCACCCAGACCACTCCCCGAGAAGATAGACACCTCATCCGAATGGTATTGCCGGAGAGATCTGCGACCTCCTCGGCTCTGGCGAAACAGTGGAACAATGTAACACGTCGTACACTATCAGCAGTGACAGTCCGTCGCCGTTTATTACGGTCTAGGTTACCGGCGCGTCGTCGACTTCTCCGCCTTTCTTTGACTAATGTGCATAAACATGCTAGACTGCAATGGTCTATGGAACGACGTCACTGGGAAAAGGAATGGCAGCAGACAGTGTTTTAGGACGAATCCACGTTCTGTCTGCTTGAAAATAATGGCCGCATTTTGGTTCGCCGAAGACAGGGGGAGGTGCATCACATTGAGTGCATTCGCACAAGACATACAGCGCCAACTCAAAGCCTAATGGTATGGGGTGCAATTGGGTACAACCACCACAAATCACAGTTGGTGCGTGTCCAGGGTACTGTGAACAGTTTGACCTACGTGAAGGACATCCTGCGACCCGTAGCCCACCCTTTCTGCACGGCACCCCAGACGCCATATTACAGCAGGACAGTGCGCGACACATGTTGCTGCACGAACACGTGCCTTCTTGTTGTCACAGTTGGCAGACTGTTGGCCTGGCCCACCCGATCATCGGACTTGTCGCCAGTCGAAAATGTGTGGGATATGATGAAACGACGGGTGCGGCGCTGTGACCCAATGCCAACCACTAAAGATGAACTGTGGGCCCAGGTGAATGCAGCATTAATGGCTATACCCCAGGACGCCATTCGCACCTTATACGCATCGATGCCATCGCGCATGGAACAAGTAATCAGTGCCCATGGGGGACCCAGTACCTACTAGGCAACAGGACACATGCTGAAGCTAGGTAACTGAAATGCTAATCGTCTCTGCAGAACATACTAATGGACATGTCCTATAAATATGAACTTCCTACCTGTAATCGAAACAGACTTTCAACGTATTAGGTCGTGTTACGTACATACAGTACGTGTTGAAGAGATGTTAAGTACAGAACAAAAATGGCCAGCCGGACACTAGTGGGATCCGAACCCACAACCTCCCGATTTCGCGTCGGTTGCTCTACCAATTGAGCTATGGTGGCCTAGGCCATCTTTGTTCTGTTTGAAAGGATCTGAGCTACAGGTCTGGCACTGCTGCTAGCACACTGTAGAGTGCGTTTAAGTCGCCCGTTTTGGGGCATGTCAATGAATATTGAATTTTCACGACCGCATTGTAATCGAAAGAGACTTTCAACGTATTAGGTCGTGTTACGTACATATAGTACGTGTTGAAGAGATGTTAAGTACAGAACAAAAATGGCCAGTCGGACACCAGTGGGATCCGAACCCACAACCTCCCGATTTCGCGTCGGTTGCTCTACCCACTGGTGTCCGGCTGGCCATTTTTGTTCTGTACTTAACACCTGTAGCCCAGATCCTTTCAAACAGAACAAAGATGGCCTAGGCCACCATAGCTCAATTGGTAGAGCAACCGACGCGAAATCGGGAGGTTGTGGGTTCGGATCCCACTGGTGTCCGGCTGGCCATTTTTGTTCTGTACTTAACATCTCGCCGCCTCTGTGGTGTAGTGGTTAGTGTGATTAGCTGCCACCCCCGGAGGTCCGGGTTCGATTCCCGGCTCTGCCACGAAATTTGAAAAGTGGTACGAGGGCTGGAACGGGGTCCACTCAGCCTCGGGAGGTCAACTGAGTAGAGGTGGGTTCGATTCCCACCTCAGCCTTCCTCGAAGTGGTTTTCCGTGGTTTCCCACTTCACCTCCAGGCGAATGCCGGGATGGTACCTAACTTAAGGCCACGGCCGCTTCCTTCCCTCATCCTTGCCTATCCCTTCCAATCTTCCCATCCCGCTACAAGGCCCCTGTTCACCATAGCAGGTGAGGCCGCCTGGGCGAGGTACTGGTCATACTCCCCAGTTGTATCCCCCGACCAAGAGTCTGAAGCTCCAAGACACTGCCCTTGAGGCGGTAGAGGTGGGATCCCTAGCTGAGTCCGAGGGAAAAGCCGAACCTGGAGGGTAAACAGATGATGATGATGATGATGATGATGATGACTTAACATCTCTTCAACACGTACTATATGTACGTAACACGACCTAATACGTTGAAAGTCTGTTTCGATTACAATGCGGCCGTGAAAATTCAATATTCCTACCTGTAGTCTTTCAAGGTGTTCTATTTTTTATGAACATGAGTGTGTTAACTGAAATATCAGTGAAATTTAAATATAAACAACTAGACCTGAATATTGTGCATTAGCTGCTAAATGTGGTCACATATTTAAAAGTAATCGAAATATTTGTAACGATTACATTCTTAGTAATTTTTACTTGTAATCGTGACATTTACAAAATTAATTTTTACCTGTAATTTACTTTTTGAAATGAAATTGTAATCGTTACATTCTAGTAATTGATATAGGCCTACATCGCACAGAAGCAGAAACGGGGAGAAACGTTATCATGAAGATTTTTCCAGTTCTACCAGGTGTACGCATAATTTTTTTCGGTCTATGTGGTAAAGAAGGCACGAAATTTTTAAAGGAAATGCATTCTTTTGTTTATTCAAAATATTGGCCATCAGCTTCTACATACTTCGCCCATCTTTCCGGGAAGCTATGAACACCATGCGAGAAAAGCTGCTTGTCTATTGCAGCAAACCATTTGTCAAGCCATTTTCCAACTTCCTCCAAATTGCTGAAGTGCTGCGCTGCGAGCGCGTGCCCTATTGATGCACAAAGGTGACAGTAAGATGACGCCAGGTCGAGGCAGTACGGCGGGTGCGGAAGGATGTCCCATTCAAGCGATTTCAAGGTGTCTTTCACTGGTTTTGCTGTGTGAGATGGCGCATTGTCATGTAACAAAATCACTTTGCCATGTCTTCTGGCCCATTCCGGTCGTCTTTCCATCAATGCCTGGTTTAAATTAATCATTTGTTGGCGATAGCGTTGTGCATTAATGGTTTCGCCGGGCTTCAAGAGTTCATAATACAAAATACCGCTCTGGTCCGACCAGACACAAAGCATGATCTTCTTGCCGATTAGAACATGTCTCACATGTTCTAATCGATGGAGCATGTTCAACATGTATGTTTCTACTATCAAACGATGACTTTCCAAGCCTTTTTTCTTATGATTAAATAAGAAACGTAATGCGTGCCGCAAATGTTCTTTTTCAGGTACAAACGTCGGCACGATCAATGAACGATACAACACAGACGCTAGCATTTGGCGGACTCAACTTGTGTGTGTTGGTAGGTTAATGTCAGACGAACAAACTGACGTATGTGTCAAGTTCATACGCTGCGTACTGTTCTTTGGCGCCATCTCTTAGGGAAACCGGAAAAGACTTATGCATAATTCTTCTTCTTCTACCTCTTTTCTCACACATATGGGGTCACGGGTGAGAACTGTGATGTACATGTGGAATTGGCCTTGTTTTACGTCCCTTCCTGACGCCAACCCTATGTGGAGGGATGTAACTACTATTGCGTGTTTCTGCGGTGGTTGGTAGTGAGGTGTTTTGTCTGAATTCGAAGAGGAGAGTGTTGGAATAAACACAAACACCCATTCCCCGAACCGAAAGAATTAATTTTTTTCAAGTTGCTTTACGTCGCACCGACACAAATATGTCTTATGGCGACGATGGGACAGGAAAGGGATAGGAGTGGGAAGGAAGCGGCCGTGGCCTTAATTAAGGTACAGCCCAAGCATTTGCCTGGTGTGAAAATGGGAAACCACGGAAAACCATCTTCAGGGCTGCCGACAGTGGGGTTCGAACCCACTATCTCCCGAATACTGGATACTCGCCGCACTTGAGTGACTGCAGGTGTCGAGCTCGGTGAAAGAATTAATCAGACGCGATTAAAATCCCCGACCCGGCCAGAAATCGAACCCGCAACCCTCTGAAACGAAGGCCTCCACGCTGACCATTCAGCCAAGGAAAAATCTTATGCATACACCTGGTCTTAAACCAGAAGTAGTAACTTCACTAGTTCTGGATGAGGTACTTGGTTACCTCTTCAGTACTTCCTGTACCGGGCGGTACACCTCCACGCCGCTAATTCAAATATTGCGCCAATTGAAACTTCTCTACTGTTAGAAACTTGGAACTTTAACTACTGAACTAATTCCACGGTTATTCATAAGATGTCACTGAGTGTTTTTTATTTGCCTTTTGTTTTTCAACGATTAAGAGGTGTGGACAATCTCTAACAGATGTCTCTACCCAAAACTATGGTAACACACTCTGGTGCAATGGAATGAACTTTCTTGAAGAAATATTGTATTCCTAAGTTTTATTTTTACTAAATTTTGTTCTGTGGTTTGTGGCAATATAAATCCTTTCTTTCCGCCCGTTTTGAATGTAACCAATCAGGAATTTATGTAATTAATTTTCCACCAATAAGGTGTTTCTTCCTCGTCTTGTGTATTAGTTTTTGCTGTTATCCAATAAAAGCGAAAGGGTGTGTCTACTCATTCCTGAAAGGTCTCGAATGTTCCACGAGGGTATATAAACTGCTGATTGTCTTGTCTCGGTGCCACTTCAGTAACATCTAACTTAGTGTGTGTGGAAATGTAGCAGGAGGCGGGAAGCGCCTCTTTCTTCAAGCAGCAGTTCTTCTACAAGGTAATGGCCTGTTAACATCTTCATTTCTTGCTAGCTCAGCAGTTTAACTCTCGGGGAGGGTTCGAACCTTTAGTATGTAACCTACCTTTTTAAAATGTAAATTATTTTCTGTCTATGTAAATCTATAAATTATAAATCTATAAATTACTGTAAAGCGGGGATAGAGAGTGCTTTACCCTCTCGAACTCCCCTTCTTTTGGAAATCGAGGTGACTACGTTTTCATAACCGTTTCTTCTCTTCCTTAAAATATTAAAGTTTCTCATACGGGTCACCTCCTTAGTTTGGGATTAGCCCCTGTGTTTCGGCCTAGAGCCACTTAGGTTTTAAAAGTGTATTTAGGAGTGCAAGTTCACGCCTCCAATCTCTTCTGTACTTTGGGCCAGTAACTTAACCTGATGTTTTGTTTTCTTCATGCGAAGGCCCCGTAGGTTGGGTATTAATTACCCCTGTTTCCTTGTGTGCTTTAAGGGCAGATAGAAATGAAGTTTGTTGTAGCCTTTGATAGGCTTGTAAAATTGAGAGCGGGTCTGCTCTTTTTCTTAACATTGTAATTAGGAGCAAGTGCTCCTCGTACTTAGGGGTTTTCTGCCCTTTAGCAATTGTGGTTGTGAGCTGAGAGCTCAGGAATTAAACTTGGGGCTCGAAGCCCAAATCTTGTAACGAACTGTAATTTGTTAATTTGTTGATCTGCTACTTGGTACCTGTTATACTCTGTTAATTGTTGATTTTGAAAAGAAAATATAACCTTTGTTAAAGTTTTAAATTAACTTTAATTTTGTAGTTGAGACCTATTCCAGCCCGCACCTTCTTTCACCTCTAACTACTACGGATATCTCCGTAACACTTCCAAAGATATCATTCTTAAACAAACGATGTCGTTAATTATAGACACAGGTAGCCTATTCCTTTACGAGCCCCTGTAGGGCGTCTTTTAAGTTAATGCAAAAACGTACTTTCCCCTAAAGACGCCGAGACTTAGCGATGACAATTTTAAGAACCTATTAATTTATTTGAAAAGTAAATGGTAAATTATTTCAAACGCTAAAAGTAATTAACTGAAATAAAACTGAAGGGAAAGATCTATCGAAAGTTCCAAGGTATCATGTTTAGTCTCAGATAGTGATGACAGCCATTTGTCACTAAGTTGAAAAAATACACACATATACAAAAACGCGAAGAAATATATTTTCCTTGCAAATTTTTTATTATGCTAAAAAAACGTTCTGTAAAGTAGTTGTAAGTGTACTGATCACTTGTTCAAAATAAATTAGTAATTGTAATTGATTAAAATAATTCTCAGGTAACTGTAATTAAATCCAATGGCTTTTTTCCTGTACTCTTCCTATCGCTGATTTATAACCAGCTAAATTTAAACTATAGCAAAAACATAAACAAGACTACGCGAATGATCACACATTAATTCAACAAAGAGTCAGCGGGGTTACGTTAGGAGCATATAAAAAAATAACTCACTTTAATTACTAAGAATGAAAGGAGATACGCTAATTCAATTAACTAAGAACTCCCACACTGGGGCTCTGAAAGGGTTCTCACTTTGTATAGAAATTCATGTAAATACTAAAGGTCAGAACTGTAGTAATCGAAATAGTATTGGAAGTTGCCTTTCCATTTACTGATCTCCGAGGCTCTAGTGGATATTGACACACTAGCTGTCCGTCATCTTGTGTTTACTCCGGTGCTGAACAAAGTCTTTCCATACAGAGTAATTATCTTGATTGGCTGCTTTATTGATCATCCTCTGTCTATACATTCTAGCACAATATCGAACAGTTCAAATGCGAAAAAGAAAACGCAGAAAGAAATTCCCACAAAACACGGTTGCTAGTCAGAAACACCAACTTTTTAGACCCACGCCCCTTCAGAACCACCAAACAACATTTGGCAGGCCTCCCTCAAAACTAGTTAGTTAATTAAATACTTTCTCCTTTCTTTCTTTCTTTCTTTCTTTCTTTCCTTCTTTCTTTCTTTTTTAATCCGTTTAGCTCCAAGACTGGTTTTTCCCTCGGACTCAGCGAGGGATTCCACCTCTACCGCCTCAAGAGTAGTGTCCTGGAAAGTGAAACTTGAGGTCGGGGATACAGCTGGGAAGGAGGACCAGTTCCTCGCCGAGACGGCCTCACCTGCTGTGCTGAACAGGAGCCTTGTGGAGGGGGGATGGGAAGATTGGAAGGGATAGACAGGGATAGGCAGGGAAGAGGGAAGGAAGCGGCCTTGGCCTTAAGTTAGGTACCATCCCGGCATTTGCCAGGAGGAGAAGTGGGAAACCACGTTAAACCACTTCGTGGATGGCTGAGGTGGGCATCGAAACCACTCCTACTCAGTTGACCTACCGAGGCTGAGTGGACCCCGTTCCAGCCCTCGTACCACTTTTCAAATTTCGTGGCAGAGCCGAGAATCGAACCCGCTAATCACGCTAACCACTACACCACAGAGGCGGATCTTAAATAAATACTCTGCTTCCAGACCTGACGAAATTCGTTTGACTCTTACGAACAATCCTTACATCAACTTCTACAACAGAAAGGCCAGTTTCATGTCTGAACATACATTATTATTATAGACTGTTATGCCTTTCAGCGTTCAGTCTACAAGCCTCTGTGAATTTACAAAACGTCGCCACAATCCTCGATTTGCAACTAGTGATGTGGCCTCATTTAGTTCTATACCTCTTATCTTTAAATCGTTAGAAACCGAGTCTAACCATCGTCTTGGTCTACCTCTACTTCTCTTACGCTCCATAACAGAGTCCATTATTCTGCTAGGTAACCTATCCTCTTCTATTCGCCTCACATGACCCCACCACCGAAGCCGGTTTATGCGTACAGGTCTGAAAAGACAGAAAAACTACCCGAGGTCAACAGTGACCTTAAAGTTCGTAAATCATCTTGCAATCCTAAACGTTCATTGCGAGCAACACACGTGGTCACTGTTTAAAAGTGTAAGTCTCTGTGGCTCAGGCGGCAGCGCGCTGGCCTCTCACCACTGAGTTCCGTGGTTCAAATCCCGGTCGTACCATCTGAGGTTCAAGCTGGAGGAAGCGAAGATGCAACAGGTTTATTTCGGGGTACTCCAGTTTTCCCTGTCATCTTTCATTCCAGCAACACTCTAAATTATCATTCCATTTCATCTGTCAGCCATTAATCATTACTCCAGGGAAGTGTGACAGGCTTCGCCAGCCGGCACAATTCCTATCCTCCCCGCTAGATGGAGCTTTATTAATTCCATTCCTGACCCGGTCGAATGACTCGTAATAGGCTGTGGATTTTCGCCCGATTAAAATTTTACGTACAGTGTCAAAATATTAATAACTAAATTATTTATAACCGGCCCCGTGGTATAGGGGTAGCGTACCTGCCCGTAGGCGGAGGTCCTGGGTTCGATTCCCGGCCAGGTCAGGGACTTTTCCCTGGATCTGAGGGCTGGTGCGAGGTCCACTCAGCCTACGTGATTAGAATTGAGGAGCTATCTGACGGTGAGTTAGTGGCCCCGGTCTAGAAAACCAAGAATCACGGCCGAGAGGATTCGTTGTGCTGACCACACGACACCTTTTAATCTGCAGGCCTTCGGGCTGAGCAGCGGTTGCTTGGTAGGCCAAGGCCCTTCAGGGCTGTAGTGCCATGGGGTTAGTTTTGTGGAATGATTATATATAACGAACTAAACTAAAAGTATAACAGAAATAAACAAAACAATTCGAATCATAATTACACATGACTTATTAACAATATGTTATTTATTCTGGCAAAGTTGGGCTGTGTACCTGATCGTGTTATATTTTGTTATGTTTGTTATATTTTATTATGAAAGTTTACATTTGTTAATTAGTCTGTTGACAGTGCAAGTGAAATTTGCTCAGTGTAGCTGTATCTTGTGCTTCGTGAATAAATAAATAAATAAACAAATACTCGGTCGGTGGATACAAAGTGGGTCTCGGCCCACAAGTGGCCACGGCTCGTCCACACCGTCGACTGTCCTGAGAATGGTTTCCCGTTGTTTTCCATTCTCCTGCACTAAGGCGAATGCCGGGACAGTTCCTAGTATAGGCCACGGCCGCCAACCCTCCCACCTTCACCGCACATCTCCTTCTCCGATACAAATCTTCTGGCCTGAGAGACGGCGTCACCGTCTAGGAGGCCCGCCTCCCCCTTCAGGGAAGGAATGAAAACATTTTGTAGTAGTAGGGATGTACTCCCTTCCTTGAAATTAACCAGTCTCAACCTAGAACACTGTTAACCCGCGAACGGGCGCGTTTCTCTCACTTATGCAATGAATGAAGAAAATCATCTTTATAGTACATATTTAGATTTAATTGGTGATATTTTTCTGTATTTATTTTCATAAGAATTACTGTATTTTACAATATTTTAGTTACAAATGTAGGATATTATAATATCTTGTTTAACAATGCTAGAAATACAAACGTAACAAAGCGCAAGGTGAGGGAAAATCTCACTGAACTGCAAGGATTAAAACAATGCACCGCAAACAAAAACAACGAACCTTCACCAAAAAGCAACAGTTGCAGACTTACGCGCAAAACAATGAACTTGGAATACCTAGAAGGAGAGACGCGTGCGCAAAATAATTGCGCAGTGGGATATGACGAAATCAAGGAGTGAGATATTTCCTCACCATACACCCGTTGCCAGGTTGTAACTACTGATGATAATAAGATTGAAAGATATTAAACATAATAACAGAATCAATAAGATAATAAAACCTTATTAAGAGAGATTCATATATAAAAACAATTCATATCATCTGCATAAAACACATTGTACGTACATAAAAACATACGAATAATAAGTAGGCCTACTAGATATACTAATTAAAAGAAAGTTGCAAGAACATATACATTTCAAGGAGATACCAAAATATCAACCAGTTCAACCAGAGTCGACGACAGTGGGCATGAATTCGGTAGCTAATGGCTTTAATAATTATAGAACAGAGATTCGCAATACGACTTCCAATGTAAAAAAAAAAAAATCCAAATTGTATTTACGAGCTAACAAGTCTATACGTTATTATACCACAATAATTCAGGAGTTTCCTATTAACAAGATTACGGAGAGGATGGTAAGCACATCCACATGAGATGGAAAACCAAGGCTAAGAAACTGAACAGGATTGGGGGTAGTCTGCATTCCACCAATATATTAGTCAATATGACTAGTTGCTAGTAGTCTCATGCTTCGTTGGCTGAAAATCATTAGCCTAGCCTATAAATGATTTTTTTCTGTGTGGTTCATGATGTGGGTTACTGCAGTCACGCCCTAAGTCATTAACCATGAGAAGAGGCATGATTTTTCGCATTAGTTTTTGAACGATTTCGCGAGGATACTAATTTTCGCGTTATTTCGCGAAATAGTTATTACCGTATCACTTTAATTTCGCTTTAATGAAATTCTGAAATTAATCATTAAAGGTTTCATTATTATCACTGATCGTTGATTGTGGAGGTTTAATTGATGGACTCTACATACCTGGTACATACTTCTGAAACCATTTCCGGACTGCAGGGTCGTCTACCTTCTCCAGCGGGATTTTGGCTTTGAGTAGCATCGCTGTTGTTTCGTGAATAAATTCTATTTTTTTAGCTTTCTTTTGCATATCTAATGATACTCCTTTTGTTGCCTGCCGTTTCACTGTTGGAGTGCTAAATTTTCGTTCTGAATATTCCTTATTTTTAAAACAATGTTTTGAGACAGTATCTTTTCTCTCCCACTCGATACGAACATTACAAAATTTACACATTAAAATATTGCTTTCCGAAATGTATAAACCTTCACTCGCTGTCTGTGATCACTTTCTTAATTTTATCTGACCACGAAGCCGAAATACACCAGTCAATTGTGCTGCTTGTAGACGTCATTAGGGATTCCAGAATTGCACAATGCCGTGAGGAGACAGGCTGGGGACGGATGGAAAATGAAATGGCGTATGGCTTTTAGCGCCGGGAGTGTCCGAGGACAAGTTCGGCTCGCCAGATGCAGATCTTTTGATTTGACTCCCGTAGCCGACCTGCGCGTCGTGATGAGGATGAAATATTGATGAAGATGACACATACACCCAGTCCCCATGCCAGTGAAATTAACCAATTATGGTTAAAATTCCCGACTCTGCTGGGAATCGAACCCTGGACCCCTGTGGCCAAAGACCAGCACGCTAACCATTTAGTCATGGAGCCGGACTTGGGGTGAGATTACCAGCCACCACAAGAACAACATTCCAAATATTTCGTATGGCAAGAAGCCTGGAGCCAACCCCTTTTCTTTGATGCCATGTCTTGAAGAGATTTACTAGAACATTCATGATAAAATATTTATTTCCTGTTGATGAATCTTTGTTCGCTCTTCCTTTTCATTCCATACATAATCTTGGAACAAAATTTCAAGTTCGTTATTCACTACAGATTTCGCTGTAATATCGCGCTTATCGCGAAATACACTGACTGACAGAGCAAATGCAACACCAAGAAGGAGTGGTCAGAACATTATGCCAATTGCAGGGTAGACTGACGTCACTGAGGTATGCTCATGATGTGAAATGCGCCGCTGTGCTGCGCACGTAGCGAACGATAAATGGGACACGGCGTTGGCGAATGGCCCACTTCGTACCGTGATTTCTCAGCCGACAGTCATTGTAGAACGTGTTGTCGTGTGCCACAGGACACGTGTGTAGCTAAGAATGCCAGGCCGCCGTCAACGGAGGCATTTCCAGCAGACAGACGACTTTACGAGGGGTATGGTGATCGGGCTGAGAAGGGCAGGTTGGTCGCTTCGTCAAATCGCAGCCGATACCCATAGGGATGTGTCCACGGTGCAGCGCCTGTGGCGAAGATGGTTGGCGCAGGGACATGTGGCACGTGCGAGGGGTGCAGGCGCAGCCCGAGTGACGTCAGCACGCGAGGATCGGCGCATCCGCCGCCAAGCGGTGGCAGCCCCGCACGCCACGTCAACCGCCATCCTTCAGCATGTGCAAGACACCCTGGCTGTTCCAATATCGACCAGAACAATTTCCCGTCGATTGGTTGAAGGAGGCCTGCACTCCCGGCGTCCGCTCAGAAGACTACCATTGACTCCACAGCATAGACGTGCACGCCTGGCATGGTGCCGGGCTAGAGCGACTTGGATGAGGGAATGGCGGAACGTCGTGTTCTCCGATGAGTCACGCTTCTGTTCTGTCAGTGATAGTCACCGCAGACGAGTGTGGCGTCGGCGTGGGGAAAGGTCAAATCCGGCAGTAACTGTGGAGCGCCCTACCGCTAGACAACGCGGCATCATGGTTTGGGGCGCTATTGCGTATGATTCCACGTCACCTCTAGTGCGTATTCAAGGCACGTTAAATGCCCACCGCTACGTGCAGCATGTGCTGCGGCCGGTGGCACTCCCGTACCTTCAGGGGCTGCCCAATGCTCTGTTTCAGCAGGATAATGCCCGCCCACACACTGCTCGCATCTCTCAACAGGCTCTACGAGGTGTACAGATGCTTCCGTGGCCAGCGTACTCTCCGGATCTCTCACCAATCGAACACGTGTGGGATCTCATTGGACGCCGTTTGCAAGCTCTGCCCCAGCCTCGTACGGACGACCAACTGTGGCAAATGGTTGACAGAGAATGGAGAACCATCTCTCAGGACACCATCCGCACTCTTATTGACTCTGTACCTCGACGTGTTTCTGCGTGCATCGCCGCTCGCGGTGGTCCTACATCCTACTGAGTCGATGCCGTGCGCATTGTGTAACCTGCATATCGGTTTGAAATAAACATCAATTATTCGTCCGTGCCGTCTCTGTTTTTCCCCCAACTTTCATCCCTTTCGAACCACTCCTTCTTGGTGTTGCATTTGCTCTGTCAGTCAGTGTAATTGAATTTCGCTATAAAATGGCCTTATCACTTTAATTCGCTTTAACATAATATCCACATTTTCTTAACCAGAAACATATGATTCGTAAAGATATCGCAAAATCACTTCAAAATATTTTTGTCCCGTTTATCGTTAATGCGAAAAAATCATGCCTCTAACCATGAGCAACGGTTGAGTAAGTTGTCCTGAAAGTCGGGATACCAGTTACCATGGAATTGGAGTGGGCATCTCGGACATGTTCTGATCCAGGGTCCTCTTTGTACTCAGGTGGCTAGGAACAGTGGCGCCGACTATGGGGGGACAAGGCCTTTTCTGCCCTCCCAAAAATGATATTAGGGTGGCAGAGTGCCATGTTGCCCCCTCAAAATTCTTCTTATAAATGTTAAGTCCCCTTAAAACGTGCAGTTTGGCAGTCTTCGTATCTCAGAGTCGAGAAGTACAGTGTAACAAGATTTAAAGAGGAAGTCCCAAGGTTGGTTCTCTCAGGTCTGTTATGCGAGGGGTTGAGCTGCGCTGATGGGGTTGTAACTAAGAGAGTTATGTGAGCTCTCGCTAAGATGATTTTATATCAGGAAATTAGATTAGAAAGCGGGCATTCCTTCAGAGAACTACATTTCCCAATGGAGACTGTTCAGGCGGTGCATCTGGAGGTACAGCTTTTATCATGAAATGAACAATGTACACTTGTAGGTTATGTCTTTATAAAATGTAGTTATGAAGCGAGTCCTACCGTCTTATTTTACTAGTGATTATTTGTATAGCTTCGTACATAAGGCATTCCTTTAGAATATTTATTTATGAATCAAGTTATATTTTTCTGTTTACTTGCAAATATTATTGTAAACACTGTACATTAGACTCGTTCAAAGATGTATTTGAGAAACAAGCTCTATTGTTCAATCAATCAATCAATCAATCAGTCAATCAATCAATCAATCAATCAATCAATCAATACTGATATGCATTAAGGGCAGTCGCCCAGGTGGCAGATTCCCTACCTCTTGTTCCCCTTGCTTTTTCTTCAATGATTTCGAAGAAACTGGAAATTTATTGAACATCTCCCTTGGTAAGTTATTCCATTCAGATCAAAAATTAGATGTATGGCTTTTCAGGCGTTTGCTCTATTAACCAGCGTTTCGTCTTCGGGCTAACACTAGACTCATTAGAGTGGGATGTGTCTGACCCCACCCACTGACGCTGGGGTGTATGCAGGTAAACTTATCACAAGCCCATTATAAGAGGCACAGTCTGATAACTGCATACGGGAGATAAAACTCCACAATGGAATTAATGCCAGCCTAGCAATTCCGAATGGAAATTCTAAGTTGCCATGGAGGGAATTAGATATTTTTCCACCAATAGAGCATATCAAAAATCAGCCCAAACTTTGCAACATTTATGTAACGCTACTCTTTTGTCGGAAATCACCCAGAACAAATCGAGCTTTTTCTTTGAATTTTGTCCAGTTCTCGAATCAAGTAATCCAGATGAGGGTCCCCAGTAAACCATACTCTAGTCGGGGTCTTACCTGAGACTTATATACCCTCTCATTTACATCCTTACTACAACCCCTAAATACCCACATAGCCATGTGAAGAAAGCTGTGCCCTTCATTTACAATACAACGTTCATATAACCTTACTTAACTGCGACTTATTAACGGGCGAGTTGCTCGTGCGGTTAGGAGCGCGCAGCTGTGAGCTCGCATTCGGGAGATAGTGGGTTCGAACCCCACTGTCGGCAGCCCTGAAGATGGTTTTCCGTGGTTTCCCATGTTCACGCCAGGCAAATGCTGGGGCTGTACCTTAATTGAGCCACGGCCGCTTACTTCCCATTCCTAGGCCTTTCATGTTCCATCGTCACCATAAGACATATCTGTGGCGGTGCGACGTAAAGCAACTAGCAAAACAAACAAAAAAACTGCAACTAACATATGGCTGTTTTTCTTTGAATTTTGTCCAGTTCTCGAATCAAGTAATCCAGGTGACGGTCCCATACAGTGGAACCATACTCTAGTCGGGGTCTTACCAGAGACTTATATACCCTCTCCTTTACATCCTTACTACAACCCCTAAATACTTGGCTTCTGAACGCCCTGTGAAGAGCCTAGTGTAAAACGCGACCATGCCTGAAATTAAACACTGTGTTTCAAGAAAATCCATCAAGCCATTTTCCCGTCTAATCACCACAAAAAACAAACAAACAAAACGATGAGATCCAGCACTGTCCCGTCTCCCGAATGCAGAAGCGTAGAGCCTCGGTAAAGCCGTGGCCACGTGTGGGCCAAGACCCACTCTGCAACTACCGACGTCAACCGCTAGACGATAGGCCCAGCCCAGCCTGGCGTTGTCCGGGCCCAGTGAAGCATGCGTGGCGCTAGGTTCTGAACGCCCTGTGAAGAGCCTAGTGTAAAACCCGACCATGCCTGAAATTAAACACTGTGTTTCAAGAAAATCCATCAAGCCATTTTCCCGTCTAATCACCACAAAAAAAAAAAAAAAAAAAAAATCAAAATTGACATATTTCCGAGTTTTGTACATGTGAGGTATAAACGAAGTTTGAGGCAAACATCTGTAGTGCACAGACAAAACCATGATGTTATTTGGATAGATAATGGACATGTCCGAGTAAAGTCCGGCTCAGTTATAAGCAGGGCCGAATTTAACAACTGTAACGCATTTGGGCACAAATTATTTTACGCCCTCCTTCCTTAAATTTGATAAAACGATCTTTCACTTAGTATTATTTTTATATAATGGATAATGTAAAATCTCCGTTTCCTTAAAGTTCTTCCGCGCTGCCGTCATCAAGGTAAAATGTCAAACATTAATAGGCCTATCATTAAATAATAATAATTCCAACAGAGAGAGCAACAGAGACCGCTGGCAACGTTGCACAGTTTACTACTCTGTCTTTTAGACAATAACAATAACGATGAGAGTGGAGATGTTGTGTTAACCGCTGATTTCGGTGTTACCGGGCGAGTTGGCCGTGCGCGTAGAGGTGCGCGGCTGTGAGCTTGCATCCGGGAGATAGTAGGTTCGAATCCCACTATCGGCAGCCCTGAAGATGGTTTTCCGTGGTTTCCCATTTTCACACCAGGCAAATGCTGGGGCTGTACCTTAATTAAGGCCACGGCCGCTTCCTTCCAACTCCTAGGCCTTCCCTATCCCATCGTCGCCATAAGACCTATCTGTGTCGGTGCGACGTAAAGCCGCTAGTAGGTAGATTTCGGTGTTTCCAATCATTGAAGCCCGTTGTTGCAGACTGGGATGTTCCTCCAAAATATTTATAAGGAGCATGAAAAACAGATCGTTGGCTGCGGGAATAAACCACTAATAAATCCATTCCATTTTTACCATAGTAGTTTCTAATAACATTATTCATAACTTAAGCCAAAAATAAGAGTTATCGTTTGGTTTATAATCGTCTTCATGATTTTCACTTAGTTCCAACAGCAGACCAACGGAAACGCAACTAAAACTGGGCGTACTCGCATCAGCATTTTATGTGCAGGTACCATCATTTTTATTTTCGTCATGGCACGAGATGAAGTTGCTTGTGTTATAGTTTGGAAAAAAACAAGTCTAATTTTGGTATCTTGGAGAACAATTAATTTTTTCTTCTCTTTGCTAATATGCGAAAATTCGCGCCATTTACGGAAATCGTTTCCGATCGTCCATGTCGTGTACGCGACACGAAAAACACTTAATAAAACTCTCACAAAATGAATAAAAATGGCTGCCACTTTCACGGACTCTCCACAACTCTTGGTATTATGGGCAATTAGCGGCCTTCTCGATTCACTCAACACCACGCGGATGTCTCTAGGTGGCGTTGATTCACCGCCCACTTGACTAAGTTGCAGCCCGAAGTGATCTTGATATCAGTAAGCAGAACCTAGGAGGCCATGTTTCTACATTGTGGTGGTATTTTAAATAATATTACTGACAGGTTTCTCATAAGCGGAAAGAAAATTCTGTTATTCATGTCAGGAGCTTTCGCTTTTGAATACTACGAAAGTGCGCGCATTAAAATCTCCTTTTCAAACTACAGTATGCCGGGATGAGTGGCTCAGACGGTTAAGGCGCTGGCCTTCTAACCCCAACTTGGCAGGTTCGATCCCGGCTCAGTCCGGTGGTATTTCAAAGTTCTCAAATACGACAGCCCCGTGTCGGTACATTTACTGGCACGTATAAGAACTCCTGCGGGACTAAATTCCGGCACCTCGGCGTCTCCGAAGACCTTAAAAAGTGGTTAGTGGGACGTAAAGCAAATAACATTATTATTAAACTACAGTATAACCCCGATTTTGCGTGACCTCGATTTAGCCTAAACCCGCATTTAACGGAAGAAATTTCCTAGTCCCGAAAAATATTCCATAAGAGAAATTCAATTTCATGTTCGATTTAACATAATTCAGTCAATCAATCAACCACAATAGGGCAAAACCCGCATTTAGCGTTAAGGAATTGTTAAAATTCTCAAATATTTATTTATATTAGTTTTGGTTATGGGGCATTAAAAACCTGTGAAAAAGACGTCATAAGCTTGCTAAGGATGATTCACGGCAGAAGAAGAATTTATATCGCGGGCATTTAGGGCTAAAGTGAGATTTCGGACTCGGAGCACATCCGACCGCGGTCGCTGTAGTACAATAGAAGAAAACCCCCGTTTTAATGACAAACTGTTTTTATAACCTTCGAAAATTTCTATATTAATCTGTGTAATATCCTTCGGTTACAATGAGAACCTTTTTACTGATTCCTATGTTATTACGGGAAAATTCGGGCATGTTAGTTTTTATCCGTTATCAATATTCATACACACTACTCCAGCGTTTATATTGAACGCGATCGATCATCTTCCGTACCGATTCTTCGCTACGGCGAGCGAGTCGATCTTGAGTGAGCCTGAGGTCTCCTCAAAACTCCAAAGAGAACTCCGACTGGTGTAAACAAACATCGGGAGAACATATTTTCGCAATAAGAACAATGACAGCAGTTGTTAACTCCTTAGAAATAAAGGCTGATTCCTTAATTTTAATACTACTAAAATAAAATAAGAATCTAATACTTCTTCTCAAGATACTAATCTCAGAGGTTATGTTATGTCCTTTCCCATGTAAATTTATAGTTAAAATGTTATCATTATTCTACAAGGAGCTTGAAATATGTTTTCATAATACGTACGCGCTAAACCTAGGTTAGATAACGCCGTTTGAAGTAAGAAAATGTTTGCCACAAGCCTCTGGAGTGATGCTATTACAGTTTTTAAGAATGAAACTGAATATGCGTGTCCAGACTATTGGAATTAGAAAATACGTGATAATGAATAAGCCGCTGCTTGGAAAACATCGGCGAAAATGTTTAAACAAACCGAATGTTGTTTCATACCGATTTTAATATGTTTTTTGTGCGATTTTGGTATCCTTCCCGACTTTTATGGAAAATCATGTATAACGTTATAAGAACAACCTTAAACCAAAGCGGTTTTTCATTCACCGACAAAAATTTGTCAAAATGAAGCATAAACCATAACTACAGTACAGTGTGCAGGGTAAATATTTCCTTATTTCATTGCTGTCACTGTGTAAATAATGTATGATGGTGCAATTTATGTTAAGTGAAGAAAAGATCTCTGGAAAAGGTGTGCTTTCTACTGATACATCGATTTAAGGTAAACCCCCATTCAAGGTTATAAAATCAGGCCCCTGTAAAAACATTAAATAGGGGTTCTACTAAGAGGAAAGGTTAAAAACATGAATCACACATACCCTTGAAGACTTATAAATCTTATTAAACAGTAATTATCTACTAAAAAATAAATATTAACAAAATTAGTGCTAATCTCACTTCATAGGAAATTGTTTGAGCAACAGCTCGTAATCCTCCCAGTAATGCATAATTAGAATTAGATTATCATCCCGCAATTACACCCCCAAAGCAATAACTTAAATTACCAAAATCACCAGATAAAATTCAACCTATAAAAAGTATAAACGTTATAAAATGTATTAAATATTGAACCACCCATTAATAATCAATAAGAAACATAGGGGGTAGATCTTTTCAATTTTGTCACTTCATGCATTTGCCACCCTGGTGCGACGTAAAGCCACGATCAAAATATATGGCTCTGGATAAGGCATATATGCATCTCAACTACAACACCCAGCGTTGAGTGTGGTTAGCTGCGTATTCTGTTACCATTCTTGAAAAAAGGTTTCATTCACGAAACAACCCTAAAGTAGCAGCTAATCCTCGTAAAAATATAATAATGAAGTTTGGAAGGGCCGAGGGATAACTTATAGTGCCTGGATCCGCTTACCTTCCATATGATGACCAGAAACCACGACCAGCAAAAGAAGTGGAACGACTACTGGCCAGCTGCAAGAATGTCGGCTACCATCTCATCACTGGATGTGATGCCAACTCCCAACATCTGGCTTGTGCACAGCTCTGACATCAACCCAAGAGTTGAGTCACTTTTGGATTTCATTATGAAGAGTGCTTTGAACGCAATTAATACGGTCAATAAATCTTATCTTTGAAACTAGGAAGGAGGTTATTGATGTACGAGGGGCGTCCCGAAATAATGTTTACATCGTGTCTCAATATTTTATAATAGTTTGTATTAAAGATGTGCGAAAAGGCACTAGTGGCTGTTTCAAAACATTCGATACGTCAGAACGAATTGCTTCGAAGCAGTGTGTCGACACACGGCGAGCGCAACTCCGTCTCGGAATGCAAGAGAAGGAGTGCCTTGACAGTGTTCATTGAATAAACTGTTCGACCTTCTCATAACGATAAAATGTGCGGTTCAGAGCAAATGTACACAATACAACATGATAAATAGATGATGCACAGTATAATAGTACCAGTACTTAATAATAAACTGCGCTTACTTCGCCGGGCTGTCTGGCTCAGACGGTTGAGGCTCTGGCCTTCTGACCTCAACTTAGCAGTTTCGATCCTGGCTCAGTCTGATGGTAATTGAAGGTGCTCGAATACGCCAGCGTCAGGCATGTCGGTAGATTTACTGGCACGTGAAAGGAACTTCTGCGGGACTAAATTCCGGCACTTCTATGTCTCCGAAAACCGTGAAAGTAGTTAGTGAGACGTAAAGCAAATAACATTATTAATATTAAGCATTTGCTTCTTCGCTAAGCGGTACGATGATACGGAAAGGGTTCAGTTTTACAGTTAAAAACACACTAAAACAGTATCTAACTTGAATAATAAAATTATTACCGGTAATGAAATTTAAGATGAGTTCTAAACAGGTATTCTATGTACAACAAGAATCTTACTCCAATCCAGTTACAAAGGCATGGTGAAATAGTAGTCTAAGTAAACTTGAATAAATATAGAATTACTAATTAAATCTAAGAAGAGTCCAAGAACGAATTATATGTACAGTAACAGGCTTGACCTAATCCATTTTACTAACCTATTCCATATTGAAGTTTAAAAACATAATTTTCGATAATTTTACACTTGACAAACGAAAGCGTCTTTCTGTTATAATATGACTCTGTTTTTAAAAAAGTAATGTCCTTTATGCTGTGTAAAACAAAGACCTTACTTTGCTGAGTGTATTGTTCTTTTACTAAATTCATTCGTGTTTCCGAATATGAAGCGTCTATTAACGAGTGCCGGGCGCTGTCACGCGGAGTGTTTCTATCGAGGCAAGAGGATAAACAAAAAATCGTCACTGTTTCAAAGCTTTGCTGTTTCGAAGCATTGATGTAGCCGACATGTACGGAACGACTGAAGTTCCTGCCCACGAAGCAATCTCACTGCTTTGAAACAAGCGTTCGAGTCAGCTGAGTGCTTCGAAGCACACACACGTTAACCAACTCTAGTTTGTACCTGAGACGCTATGCAGTGTGTTTCTCACTTAGTCTCCGTGGCGACTGATGCACTTGATTATCGTGAGACTAGTTTTTCGATGCCACTCTTGTAAAAGGTTGTGTGCTGACTGTCTTACCGCTGTTCTGTCAGGATCCATGGTCCAAGGGGTCACGGGTTTGATTCTCAGCCTTCGTTGACTAATTCCTCCGGCTAGCGAGATAGGTGTTTGTGTCTTTTCAGCATTTGAATTCATCTCAGTTATGGCTCCATCCTTACAGACGTGCAAGTCGCCTATAGGGTGTCAACTCGAAAGACCTGCACCAGGCCTCTCCACAGGTCATACGCCTTTGTTATTATCGCCGTTCTGACATCATGGTCACTTTGAAAAATGTGTCCTCCACGCAAGATGTTCTTTCAAGGCCGTAAAAAAATGAAAAACACTTGGCGCTTGATCACGGCTACTTGAAAATCTCCAACCGAAATTTGAGGCATCACTTTCCCATGCTCCGACGACTCATCACGATTTCAACAAACCAGGGGCGTAGTCAGGAGGGAAGGAGGATTACTGGGGTTTAGAACCCCCATGGACATTTTACAAAAATAAAAAACAGAAACAGACAGAAAATAAATATTCAGAGACATAATTATATAATCAACAGATCTGTTTAATCTATTTTCTAAGAAACCTCAAAAGTTGGATTTTAGATTGTAAACTGAACATACCAATCACTGTAAAATTGTTGACCTTGATTGTATTGTTCTTGTTCACTATTTTAATTGTACCGGGCGGTACACCTCTACGACGCAAGTTCAAATCTTGCGCCAATTGAAACTTCTCTACTGGAGAAACCCGGAACTTTACCACCGAACTAACTCTACTGGTTATCAGAAGATGTCACTGTGTGTTTTTGATTTGCTTTTGTTTCTCATTGATCAAGAAGTGTGGACTTTCTCTAACAGATGTCTCTACCAAAAACTATGGTAATACACTCTGGTGCAATGGAATGAACTCTCTTGAAGAAATTTTGTATTCATAAGTTTTGCCTTTACTAAATTTTGTTCCGTGGTTTGTGGGTTGGCAATATTAACCCTTTCTTTCCGCCTGTTTTGAATTTAACCAATCAGTAATTTCTGTAATTAATTTTACTCCAATCATAGCTTTCTTCTTCAAATTTCCACGTGTAATTCATAGTCTACCAATAAAAATTGAGGGGGTGTGTCTACTCATTCTTGAAAGGTCTCGAATTTTCCACGAGGGTATAAAAACTGCTGATTTTCTTGTCTCCGGGCCACTCGTATAACATCTAACTCAGTGTGGGAATATGTAGCAGGGGGCGGGAAGCGCCTCGTTCTTCAGACAGCAGTTCTTCAACAAGGCAATGGCCTTTTAATATCTTTATTTCTTGCTAGCTCAGCAGTCTAACTCTCGGGGAGGGTTCGAAACCTTTAATATGTAACCCATCTCTTTAAAATGTAAATTCCTTTTCAGTCTATGTAAAAACTACCAATCTCTTTTACTGTAAAGCGAGGATAGAGAGTGCTTTTCCCTCTCGAGCTCCCCTTCATTTTTGAAATTGAGGTGACTACGTTTTCATAACCGTTTCTTCTCTTCCTTAATGTATTAAAGTTTTCTCATACGAGTCACCTCCCTAGCCTGGGATTAGCCCCTGTGTATCGGCCTAGAGCCACTTAGGTTTTAAAATGTGTATTTAGGAGTGCAAGTTCACGCCTCCAGTCCTTTCTGTACTTTGGGCCAGTAACTTAACCTGATGTCTTGTTTTCTTCATGCAAAGGCCCTGTAGGTTGGGTATTAAATACCCCTGTTTCTTTGTGTGCCTTGAGGGCAGATAGTAGTGAAGTTTATTGTGGCCTTTGATAGGCTTGTAAAATTGAGAGCAGGTCCGCTCTTTCTGGTATTATTAAGCGGGAGCAAGAGCTCCAGGTAATTAAGGGTTTTCTGCCCTTTGGTATTTTGTGATTGTGAGCTGAGAGCTCAAGAATTGATGAATTTGGCCTCGTAGCCCAGAATTTGTAAAGACCACTTAACTGGTGCTTTTCTTGTTGTTGTTATCTGTTGTACGCTCAAAAATTATATGTTACCGTTGTTAAGTTTTGAAAATATAACCTTTATTGAGATTTTATTTCATCTTTCGAACTTGTAGTTACACCCATTCCAGCCCGCACCTTCTTTCACCTCTGACTTCCACGGATAACTCCGTAGCATTAATATAAGATTTTGTAGTTTACTGCAGTCCGAATATCGGCATAATTACTTGTATCAATTCCTTATGAGGACAAGTCTTGCATTCGTGCACCACACACGCACAAGCAGCTTCAATGTGTTTTGTAACTATAACTAGAGCCCTTCGTGGATATACAAAATATTATCCGCATCTGCTCTGCATCCGCACTTCCATCATCCGCACCCGCATCCGCGAATGGTTATCCGAATCCGCGAAGTTTATCCGGCGTATTGTACGTATTCAGCTACAGTAATTGAGTAATTGCGGGGTGAGGGCCCTCGCTGCGAGCCGGAGGTCAGTCGGTTTTTGTCCGCGCATCAAAGGGTTTCGCTCATCGAATTTCTCTCAGTGTAAACGTGGTCCCCGTAGTTGCGCGAGGGATGAATCAAGAACAGTGCTTGCAGCTCATCGAGCTCTACAAAAATAGATTTTATGTGGAATCCAAAAAACAAAAACTATTTCAATCGCAATAAAAGAGAAGATGCGTGGAAGGAATTTTTTTTTTTTTTGCTAGCGGCTTTACGTCGCACCGACACAGATAGGTCTTATGGCGACGATGGGATAGGAAAGGCCTAGGAGTTGGAAGGAAGCGGCCGTGGCCTTAATTAAGGTACAGCCCCAGCATTTACCTGGTGTGAAAATGGGAAACCACGGAAAACCATCTTCAGAGCTGCCGATAGTGTGGAAGGAAATTAGTTCTCAACTAAACTATCCTATTTCTACACTGAAAGGGAAGATGAAAGCGCTTCTGGGATCATATCGAAGCGAAAGATCGAAAGAAAATAAGAGCAGGATCACCGGATCAAGTAAGCAATTACTGTCATTTCATTACTTTTTTGAGCCTACCGGTACCTATTTTGAAGCATTCTTGGGTCATTGTGAGGAACTTACATTGACCGGCACAACAAACGCAACACTTCAATTTATTATAACTTTACGACACTTTTATTACACTAATCTACTATGTGATGATGAAATATTGTAGTACGGTCCCATGTAGGTGTCTAACAATGAAAAAACAATGAAACAACAGTGACAATGGCGATTTTAAACAAATTAACTCATAAAGGTAATGCACAGCTGCAGCAGCTCGAGGGACAAAATAATTTTCTATGTTCGCTGCAAAACCAGAACTGAAGCTTTCAGGCTTGTCGAAGGCGGCTCGCTCCACTCGCGCTATTTTTCACTCTGAATTGCGCTCTGTTTTTGGGTAGCGCCGAAATTTCACTCGAAGCGAGTAAGTTTCGCCCGAGTGACTTTCGCGAGGGAGTTTCGCTGGTGTAAACGCAGCTTTACAATCACTGGTTTATGAGGGGTCTCTCCTCGCGACAACTACTGACGAATTGACCTTTGTTCCTTCCTTACATTAATTATGGGTATATGTCTTTTCAAGAGAGTTTAATCCTGACGTAAACAAATAGGCGGGGCACCCTTAGGGCCTTTACACGTGGACATAGGCGTAGTTGGTTGGAGAAGCAACCGTCGCACTCACTCGACTGTATGCGAGCTAAAAGGAAAGTAGTATGTGGCATTTATTTTATTTTAGTTTAGTTTATTATATTTAGAGAGTAAGTTAGTCAAATTTAAATATGGTTGTCATATATATCGGTGTATAAATAAAATAGTGATAACGAGAAATAAAGGCACAAGGTGTGGTGTAATACAGCAAGTCTTCTCGTAGTGAGGGAAAGTCCCAAGCTGTACAGCGTGCAAATGAAATGTCGTATGGCTTTTAGTGCCGGGATATCCCAGGACTGGTTCGGCTCGCCAGATGCAGATCTTTCTATTTGACTCCCGTAGGCGACCTGCGCGTCGTGATGAGGATGAAATGATGATGAAGACAACACATACACCCAGCCCCCGGGCCGTAGGAATTAACCAATTAAGGTTAAAATTCCCGACCCGGCCGGGAATCGAACCCGGGACCCTCTGAACCGAAGGCCAGTACGCTGACCGTTCAGCCAACGAGTCGGACTACAGCGTGGAGATAAGGTGTTACAGTCAGTGTCAGTATTCATAGTGAGAGGAATGGAGCAAGAGATAGGACCATCGCGTGTAGTGAAGCACAAAAGAGGAAAACCACTCAGAAGTGGCCATAGGCAGAGCATTGTGAACTAAGTGAACAGAATCCAGGTTTAGCCGTTTATTCAGAAGTTCAGATCTTCGCACTGTTATCGTATGCAATGCGCAGCCCTGTACGTCCGAACACGAGACGTTGACGGGTGGAGGTCGGTACTACACGCTCAGCGAATCACAACTCTTTCTCTGGCAGAGGCGTGGACATACCATGTTTATATCAGGATAAAACTCTCGTGAAAAGACATATACTGCCTCTGTGGTGTAGTGGTTAGCGTGATTAGCTGCCACCCCCGGAGGTCCGGGTTCGATTCCTGGCTCTGCCACGAAATTTGAAAAGTGGTACGAGGGTTGGAACGGGATCCACTCAGCCTCGGGAGGTCAACTGAGTAGAGGTGGGTTCGATTCCCACCTCAGCCATCCTGGAAGTGGTTTTCCGTGGTTTCCCACTTCTCCTCCAGGCAAATTCCGGGATGGTACCGGTACCTAACTTAAGGCCACGGCCGCTTCCTTCCCCCTTCCTTGCCTGTCCCATCCAATCTTCCCATCCCTTCAGAAGGCCCCTGTTCAGCATAGCAGGTGAGGCCGCCTGGGCGAGGTACTGGTCATTCTCCCCAGTTGTATCCTCGACCCAAAGTCTGAAGCTCCAGGACACTGCCCTTGAGGCGGTAAAGGTGGGATCCCTCGCTGAGTCCGAGGGAAAAACCGAACCTGGACGGTAACCAGATTAAGAAGAAGAAGAAAAAAAGACATATAGCAACCAGTTACGCTTAGGTCAGATTTACGGCTTTATGGTCTCACGGCTCTTTATTATCAACATTCTCCTATACCACTGTCAAGGAACGCCTAACCACAAGCAAAAGTAAGAGTATACCTAAGTGAAAATCAAAAAATTCAATATTTAGAAATTATCGTCAAAATTATCCGCACTGCCATGCAGTTTGTATCGGTCAAGACACTAACTTTGCGGATGTCCGGCCACGCGGTGTAGAGGGCAACGCGTCCGTGGTTCGATTCCCGGCCGGGTCAGGAGTTTTTAATTGTAAATGATTAATATCCCTGGCCTGGGGACTGGGTGTTTGTGTCGTCCTTAACGTTCCTTTCCTCACATTCAACATTCTACACTTCCGCAATTCCAATTACACGCTGGTTCATATCATATGGTGCAAGTAGGGGCAAAAGATCTGTATAGGTCGACGTCCCGAACAAATAGCAAATACACCACTGGGCCGGACGAGTGTCTGGACTACGTTGCCCTAAACTTATTAACAAGACTTCGAGGAAATAGAAATCGTCTCAGGACAGCAGCAGAATTCTGTAATTGCAACCTCCAAGAAATTGTTCTCCTTTGGTCAGGAAATCCATTAAGAAGAAGAAGAAGAAGAAGAAAAGACATATAGCAACCAGTTACGCTTAGGTCAGATTTACGGCTTTATGGTCTCAAGGCTCTTTATTATCAACATTCTCCTATACCACTGTCAAGGAACGCCTAACCACAAGCAAAAGTAAGAGTATACCTAAGTGAAAATCAAAAAATTCAATATTTAGAAATTATCGTCAAAATTATCCGCGTGGACAAATGAAATAAAAAAGTTACGAATGCTGCTCAATGCAGCCAAAGAATTTCAGGTAAGTGGACTGACTATGGAAAATCATAATAAGAGATTTTTGGAAGGGGCACTACGAGGAGATAATTTTTGAAATTAGTTTACACCTTATTTACAACAACATAAGTAGTTTTTGTCAGCTAAATATTATTTAAGGGTCTTAAGCTTTTCGGTTCCAGTATCTTTTTTTCTTTCCAGTATTATCAACTAAAGTCTTTACAAAGTTATCTGATCAGAGAGATCTAGTGAAGAAAAGTGGAAATTAGGAATTGCGTTCAATCTAGGGTTCTGTACAATTTCACTAGTTTTGTTTACTTATCACAGTATACCATCACATAGTACTATGCAGAGCACAGTTTCCATCTTTGACTTTTGTTATGCAAACGTAGAGCAGTAATCGTTTCTGTCCTCTGAAATTTCAGAATGTGAATTTTTATTTCTTTATAGCCTCGCAAAAGGGATTTTCTAGTACCACCTCTGCATGATCAACGTGTTGCTGTTGCAGACATGTAAACCGGAAGAGAGCGACTGATCTATTTTTAACAACGCTCAGCTTATCAGAGCCTTCCCTTCTCATGCTCCAGTCGTCTATCCCTCCAGTTCCCACGCCAAGCGATCGAGATTCCTGAATGCTGAATTAACTCATATCAAGTGTATACTGTAAGTTAAAAGGGGTCTAAGTACCAAAACTGAAAAATATTACAGGTTTCTGTTTAAGAAGGTTCTATGTAGCAAGCCCAATGCATGTATGAAACGCTTGTAGCAAAAACCTTGGATGAAATATATGGCGTGATCAGAACGTTTCTGTTTGAGGGCGTAGCTGTAGTGGACATGCAACGTCTAGCGAGACTCCAATGCGGCTATAAAAGCACGGACATGTAGGTAAAGGGACCCCCTTCGCGGTACATCGAGAGCTTTCTCCCGGGAGGCCTGATCGTCCGGCACCACAGCGAGGAGCATCTGGAAAGCTTGGCGAAAGTGCTTTCCGTCCGGTCCGAGGTCGTCCGACTACAAGGGAGGGACGGAGCACCAAGGGTGAACGCCGGCGCCCTCAGGACGGAGACCAGCTGAGCTGCCACCCAGGCGGTCAGAAAGGACAGATGGACGAGGAATAAGGCGGTTAACACCGACTTAGTCCTTCCATCCACGCCGGAGACCAGCGACGCCACAACGAAGGTGGAGCACGCCAAACCCTGGCGATGCGACTGTGCGACCCAGGCCGAGCGGCTCGGCACTGCGAAGTGGACGCAGACCACTCCTCCAAAGACCACCTCTGCGAAGTGGACGCAGACCAAGGCCTATCAGGAAGGGCCTACCATCAGGGAGCAATCCAGGAAGGCGCTCTAGACGGCGGACGGCAGTAGAGGAAGACGCCCCCAGGCGTTCGGAGGCTGCTACACAGGCCCGGCCTGTCAGCGAGTATGTCATGTTGCAGACATCGATGTGCGCCCCACAGGACAGAGAACGCAATCACGTGTCGGCAACGACCGACGCCACCGCCGCCAGCCACGAGGAGGGGGAAACCGGCGCTGCAGCGGGGCCACCCGCAACCCCACGGTCGCCAGGCCAGGAGGAGGGCCACCAGGACGAGGCCTCTTCCCCAGCTGAGAAGAGACCGCCCCAACCAGGAAGAAGGCACCACCCCCGCACCAGGAAGAAGAAGATGTCGCCGGTCTACCAGGAGAGTGCCACCCAACCGCAACCCAGGACTGCTCCCAGGACAGTAGTCGACCGAGGACCCAATCAGCAGAGGACCTCAGCGGGTAGCGGCAGTCAGTTGAAACCGAAACGTCCCCCTCGGCAACTCCTGCAGTGTTTCCGCTGCCTGAGGTGGGACGACCGTTAGGATAGGTGTGGGCTCTTAGTGAGGTGCAACCGTTGTGAGAGTGATCACCACTATATGGCCCGCGCGGCACTTACTGAGGCGCCGGTGTGCGCCAACTGCGCGTGGGGGCCACCCGGCTTCCCATCGCAGTTGCCCTGTTTACCGGGCCATGGCGCAGGCAGAGAGGAAGGAGGCCCGGCGTCATGTCCCACCCCCATTCAGAAAGCACCCGCCTTTGCGGGCTTGGCTTCATTCTCCGGGATCGGAGACTGGATACGAGGAACCCCAAGGGGGGGGCGCTTTGCGGCTAGCCCTAGTGGCTATCGATGCATGGCTCCGCAACCGGCAAGGCCCGCGCTAGTCACGGCAGTGCTGAGACGGACTGATTCCTTGATAACTGGACTGGCGAGAATATGGATCATGGCTGGTGCATGATAACTTTCCTCTACTAACACAAAAGCCTGGACCTATCCAGAACCCACATCCTTGCATGTGGTATCAAAATTTGTCAGGTTTTATATGTAGGCTCTTTCTTTTTTCCGCCTATGTGTTTTTCCCTAACCTTTAATACCGCGCCTCAGCACCACATACCTAACACAAACTCTAGCCTTGGTAGCATGTTTGACATGGAAACAGGCAGATACTCCTTGTATCACTTCCCATTCCCCGAAAAAAAGCAAAGGGATTAGTGTGGCAACCGTGTCGTGCCGAGGTACGTTAAATGCGGCCACGTGAACTATGGCGTCGTTATTACCAAATGCGTCCAAACAGGGTGCTGTTATTCTGTTCTTCGCTTCCGAGGGACAAACACCGGTGGACATCCATAGGAGAATGAAGACTGTGTATGGGGTAGCATGTCTGTCGAAAACCACCGTTATAAAATGGTGCACCAAGTTCCATGCTGGTCGCGTTTCGACACGAGACTCCGATCGATCTCGGAGGCCAGCCTCATCCATTACGGACAACAACAAGCGGGTGATGGATGAGGCCTATAGTCCTGATCTCTTCTCGTGTGATTATCACACCTTCGGTCCCCTCGAAAATGCCTTGAAGGGTCGACGCTTCCTGCCGGACGAGGATGTGCAGCAGGCGGCTACGGACTTCTTCACGCAGCAGGACACAGTGTTTTACCACACGGGTACCTTCAACCTGCTGCACCGGTGGAATGAGTGCCTCAGTGCTTACGACGATTTTTCCTGATTGGCATCCCGATTCAGGGATGTACGGTCGTCTAACGGAAACTTTTTGGTCGCCCAATATACATTTTTGAGCAACCTTCGAAGTTCCGTCTCAAAACTCCTCGTCTCGCAGACATAAAGTGTCATCCAAGTTGATGCACTTGGTAAATTTTATCAAGCTACTCCCACATAGTCCAATACAATGACGACAGTTACTATGCACAAGCACTGAGTACCAACTGAGAGTCACCATACAATAAGTATTCACCGAGAAAAATGAATAACGTCACTCGTCCTCTGAATACAAATAAGCAATCCTCTCCTGTCCTCGTTATACACCTTGTCTGCTTCACTCAAAACGGTCGTTTTCCATTCCATCACTCCACGTCTTCACAGTCAGGTGCTTGGATAAAACCAGCCTGCCAAGTTTCCCGTTCTATATGCATCATATGCACGTGACTGTGCTTACCTGGATATTCATGTTCATGATTTTACCCAAGATAACACACGTAGGCTAAGTTGAAATGCCCCAGAAAAGGTTGTCTGATTCTTACTACTAATATATTGAACCGTTCTGTTCATGGACCAATAGTATAGATTTTAGTATTGATATTGGGATTACATAAGACCACCCACGAAGTCATTGTCTTATAGTATATTTCATAAAAGAGCCAGAAGAAGCGTTCTTGTGTGAAGAGAGCTAGAGCGTCATTATGAAAATCTCCAGAACCTCATTAAAGGGAGTTATGTCCCAAGCCAAGCCTCTTAATGAAGATTGGGGACGCTTCCCGGATCCCGGCAAAACTTACCTTCGGAGGGAAGAAAGAATTAAATTAATATCTTTGGTTACGGAAGAGTTGCATTGGATTTGATACAAGAATTGCAACCTGCTTAATTTCTGCTTAATTTTGATATGCATTAGGGCTGCAATCATAAATGCATTCGTTAAATAGGGTACTTGACGTGCTTTGTGCGAGAAAACTTCGAGTCGCGGGCGCGCATATCCTGCACGCGATCAAGCGGCGTGGTTACGCTACCTTGATTATAAAAGTAAGGCCGCCTGGCACATCAGCCTCATTCTTTGACCGTAAGGCTGCTTGAACGAAGTCGTCATGCTGCGTGTCGGTACTGAGAACAACATTTTATCTTCGAGCTGCACATACAACTAGTACTACGGTATCTGCGAGGAAGTAAGTAATCAACTTGCATATTCAGCTAAATTCTTAATATGCTATGGTGAGATGAGGTACTGCCTATAATAGACTGATGAACTAGTAGCTTCATATTTCTGTGAGGTCAAGTTGTAACTTTCGTAATGCTAGAATAAATATAGGCTCAGGGTAGTTCTTCAGAACTACATGTTGTCCGAGTGAAAGGATGGAATAACAGTGTTACTAAGAGTGGTGAAGAAACTATAGTGTACCAGGTTTAAAATTCAGAACAAGTCTTGGTCAATGTAACGTGTGAGGCACGATAGTAATGGAAACAGGCATCGAGTCTGGACAGTCTATAATCAATGAATTTGTTTTCAGTTACCCCTGCATCAAGCCAGAACGAGCTTTTACATCATCAGTGCGAGGAAGCCACAACCGGAGCTGAAGCCGACATGACAACGGGAATCGATCCAGGAACGTTGGGTGTACCTGATCAGCGCGACGTCGAAGGGCACATCTTCCAACCACCTAAGGAGCTGTACGAAGGAGTCACACAAGAAAGAATGTGTCCAAGTGTTCACCAGTATCTGCTGCAAGCGTCGCAGTTTGTCATGATGTGGTAAATTCAGTGGTCCACAGGGAGGGCCGCTCCGTCATGTCATCAATCATATAAGGTCAGAGCTTTCCAATTCTGTTTCAAGCATGTCATTTAAATTTAGATAGGAATAGGGGGGCCGTCAGCCAACAGGTTAGTTATGGTAGGAAATTTCTTGGTAATAAAGAGCTAGGCCTCAAGCTCGAACCCCGTACATTAGGGTAGATGATAGTTTGTAGATTCCTTGTTGGTGTGTTTATATTTAATTTCGATAGTATTATATTAGCGTACGTGTTATCTTCATGGATCAGGTCGAACTCCCTTGGTCATGGTAGGTTAGTCTAACAGGCAGGCACTATTTATTGTGTCGCGTTTAGGCATTTGTCACTGCCGACGTAGGCTGTATAGTTGAGACCAGGATTCAACCCGTAATTCACCTAGCTTTACTGACAGGGCGAGCGAGTCCGAATGTTTGAGAGATGTGAGCATTACGCATGTAGCTGACTGTATGAATTGATATGAGAAAGCCCAGCACAGTTTGAGTGTGTATTGGATGTATGTGAGATGCCTTATTATGGCCATGTGACTATAGCTTAATGATTTGTGTCTTTGTATTATCAAGGTTGAGCCCATGGGAGGCGGAAATAAGATTTGTTATATTGCTGGTGATATTGAGATGAGGGCGGATAGCCCAGGTGTATTTAAAAGCGTGTTTTTAGCAGCCAGATTGCGTGAGGTGTTTTGAAAGGCGAGATTTCTTAGCCCGTAGCCAGCTGAGCTCGTAAATCATGTGGACTGCCGCTCGTCAAGTGTTCGAATGATGAGGGTTGCTGTGTCTGACGTCACAGTCTTGAAACTCGGTTATATTGCTGTCTGCAGCTTGTCGAGTGTGTAGGGGGAGAGGACGACCTTGATGTTTTGAACGCAGGGAGAGATTTTTGTTTTGTTTGTTCTACGTTAATTATAACACTGGCCCGTTTGATATTGACCCCTTGGACATGTTGGTTGTGTTCTTTTTATATTGTTTGTATATGAGTATTCTACGCCTTACTCTTCATGGGACCAGGGTTCGTGACCGAGTCAGGACACGGTACATTATGTGTTTGTATTTGTTTGCACCGGGGTTCGATGGTACGAGGCATAGTAAATTTTATGGGAATTACTGTTAGATGTGTATTTCAGCAGATATACGTTTTTCTAGATTTCCTTACTTACACAATTGTAACATGCTTGTTACAGCACAGCTGTATCGTGAAGGCAGTGAACTGGTTGTCATCGGCTCAACATTATCTTTACCCAAGCATTTGAAAGCTCTTACATTTGTAAATAGTTTTTGTTTATGTAATAAATCCCTGATTGTAAAACTTTGAATGCAGCGATGTTTTCTGTTAGATATTTTTTTAATTTAGCTAATTCTCACCTGATTAGTCACATATCCTAGTGTTTTATCTTAATGTTGCCCATTGTTCACCCATGTTATCCCTGAGAAGTGCGCTATCGTCCGGCCGAGCAAGGATGTGTGTTCAGGTAAGACTATGTGCACAAGCTCACGTTTGTGAGAGTTCTTTCACTACTGTACTCTGGGTTCGAGACCGGCTTTCGCCTGGCCGGAACCATAGAGTCCTGTAGGGCACAATATATAATTTTAACAAATAAATACACGAAATGTCCACCTCTGTGGTCTAGTGGTTAGTGTGATTAGCTGCCACCCCCATAGGCCCGGGTTCGATTCTAGGCTCTGCCACGAAATTTGAAAAAGTGGTACGAGGACAGGAAAGGGGTCCGTTCAGCCTCGCGGAGTCAAATGAGTAGAGGGGGTTTCGATTCCCACCTCAGTCATCCTCTAAGGGGTTTTCCCTGATTTCCCTCTTCTCCTCCAGTAAAATGCCGGGATGTTCCCTAACTTAAGACCACGGCCGCTTTCTTCACACTACCTTGTTTATCCCTTCCAATCTCCCCATCCC
The DNA here is from genome assembly GCF_040414725.1 of Anabrus simplex. NCBI lineage: Eukaryota > Metazoa > Arthropoda > Insecta > Orthoptera > Tettigoniidae > Anabrus > Anabrus simplex. Next base: position 311,303,200 of record NC_090270.1, read on the forward strand.
CACAAGGCCCCTGTTCAGCATTGCACGTGAGGCCGTTTGGGCGAGGTACAAGTCCTCCTCACCATTTGTATCCCGCGACCCAATGTTTTACTCTTCAGGACACTGCCCTTGAGGTGGTAAAGATGGGATCCCTCAATGAATTCGACGGAAAACCAACCATGGAGGGTAAACAGATTAAGAAAAGAAGAATGAAATACACGAAATACCTAACCCTCTGAGAGGCAAATATGACATCATGGAGCTCAGCGTCAAGAGACCCAAGGATGCCTTCATTTTCACACACCCTTCGGGGTGCAGGTCACAATCTGACCAGTTCGATTCTTCCAAGGTACCACCACCCCTCCATAACCATTCTGTCCAAACTCCTACTTGTCAAACGAAGCACTCAAGGCCCACAAGGCCGATGGGCTAAATTCGCTCAAAGGATCTGGGCACCGCCCACACATCCATTGAGACGCGTGGTCTGTCTGTTACCGGATCTAGAATTTTGATGACATGGCATCTTTTAATTGGCTCACAACAACCATTGCTAACTTGTACAGAAATCCTGATCATAGTTCAGACATTTTTTAAATGCTATTTGTTCGGGGCGTCGACTCATGTGGATCTTTTGCCCCTACTGGCGCCATATTGTATGAACCTGCGTGTAATCAATAATCAATTAATACTGATCTGCATTTAGGGCAGTCGCCCAGGTGGCAGATTCTCCATCTGTTGTTTTCCTAGCCTTTTCTTAAATGATTTAAAAGAAATTGGAAATTGATTGTACATCTCCCCTGGTAAGTTATTCCAATCCCTAACTCCCCTTCCTATAAATGAATATTTGCCCTAATTTTTCCTCTTAAATTTCAACTTAGTCTGCCTCTGTGGTGTAGTGGTTAGTGTGATTAGCTGCCACCCCCAAGGCCCGGGTTCGATTCCCGACTCTGCCACGAAATTTGGAAAGTGGTCCGAGGGCAGGAACGGGGTCCACTCACCTCGGGAGGTCAACTGAGCAGAGGTGGGTTCTATTCCGACGTCAGCCATCCTGGAAGTGGTTTTCCGTGGTTTCCCTCTTCCCCTCCAGGCAAATGCCGGGATAGTACCTAACTAAAGGCCACGGCCACTTCCTTCCCTCTTCCTTGTCTAGCCCTTCCAATCTTCCCATCCCCCCCGCAAGGCCCCTGTTCGGCATGGCAGGTGAAGCCACCTGGGCGAAGTACTGGTCATCCTCTCCAGTTGTATCCTCCGGCCCAAAGTCTGAAGCTGCAGGACACTACCCTTGGGGCGGTAGAGGTGGGATCCCTCACCGAATCCGAGGGAAAAGCCAACCCTGGAGCGTAAACAGATTAAGAAAGAAAGAAAGAAAGAAAGAAAGAAAGAAAGAAAGAATTCCAACTTTATCTTCATATTGTGATCTTTCCTACTTTTAAAGACGCCAGTCAAACTTATTCGTCTACTAATGCCATTCCACGCCAACTTTCCGCTGACATCTCGGAACATACCACTTAGTCGAGCAGCTCGTCTTCTTTCTCTCAATTCTTCCCAGCCCAAACTTGGCAACATTTTTCTAACGCTACTCTTTTGTCGGAAATCACCCAGAACAAATCGAGGTGCTTTTCATTGGATTTTTTTCTGTTCTTGAATCAAGTAATGCTGGTGAGGGTCCCATACACTGGAACCATACTCTAGTTGGGGTCTTACCAGAGAATGGCGGTTGTGTGGAATGTTGTGTGTGAGGAAAGGAAGATGAAGGATGTCACAAACACCCAGTCCCCAGGCCAGGGATATTAATCATTACAATTAAAAACCTCTGACTCGGCTGGGAATCGAACCCGGAGCCGTCGGGCGACAGGCGGACGCGTTGCCCCCTACACCGCGGGGCCGAACTAGTCAGACATTGTAGAAATATTAATTTATTAGGATCATGTTTTGCCATTTTGTATTTTCAGGTCATTTTCTAGAATACATCTTTATTTTGTCATTTTATGGAATTTAGTAGATTGTTTTATATTTTTTGAGTCATTTTATTACATGTTTGAGGATTTTGAAGTAGTTACGGGTGTAGTATTGGATAATCGCAACTTTAAGTGAGGATGAATGCGGAGAGTTGGTAATCTTCACAACGCTTTGTCAAACTGGGGACTAAAGAAACTTTCTAGGAAATGTCCAAATTCCAAGAGAGACACCTCCAATAATTGGAGAAGTCTTCTTCGCGAAGTGAACTTCTCTGCTAAACGTAAAGAGTTTCACCTCGTTTTCTTGACACGATATGAGTCCAAAAAGATTATTATAATATCTGTAACATAAATATAGGCTATACCAACTCGATTAGTAAATTTACTCTAAAATTTCATTGAAATTTATAAATTATTTTAAGGTTTTCGGATCGTTTTACTGGATTTTTCCATATTTTATAGATCACTAGCAAATGTACCCGTGCTTCACTACGGTATTCTACAATGTGTACGGATATCGAATTAAATTGCTGTACATGGAGTGAATACGAGTAGTATAATTGGATGGTTCGGCCGCCTCCTCCTCCTTTGAATTTTGGCGGGAAATTTGAATTCTGGCGGGAAATTTGAATTTTGGCGCGAGATTTGAATTTGTAAACAAAGCCACGTGGTTTTTGACAGCTGTCATCGACAACAACGCATCGCTAATCTCACTGCTGCCATCTTGACGGGCCTAAACCTCAGTAGTGCCAACTTAACCTAACTAGCGTGAGGTAAACAAAGCCACGTGTTTTTTGACAGCCACGTGCTTTTTGACAGACAACAACGCATCGCTAACCTCAGTACTGCTATTTTGACGGGCCTAAACCTCAGTAGTGCCAACTTAACCTAACCAGGCGAGGTAAACAAAGCCACGTGCTTTTTGACAGCCACGTGCTTTTTTGACAGCTGTCACTTAACCTAACTAGTGCGAGGTAAACAAAGCCACGTGTTTTTCGACAGCCACGTGCTTTTTGACAGACAACAACGCATCGCTAACCTCAGTACTGCCATCTTGACGGGCCTAAACCTTAGTGGTACCAACTTAACCTAACTAGCGCGTGGTAAACAAAGCCACGTGCTTTTTGACAGCCACGTGCTTTTTTGACAGCTGTCATTCGCCATCTTTAAACTACAGAGCACTGTGCTGCCCTCTTTAGATGTAAAATTCGTCACCTGTCATCGGCAGTGCTGCCATCTTGGCGGGCCTAAACCTTAGTGCTACCAACTTAACCTCACTAGCTCGAGATAAACAAATCCACGTGCTTTTTGACAGCCACGTGCTTTTTTGACAGCTGTCATCCGCCATCTTTAATCCATAGAGCACAGTGCTGCCCTCTTTAGCTACTTACCTTTGAAATGTGGTGGCGGATAATTTGAAAAATGCTTTCTACAGCAGCCATCTTTGAGCACCGTGCTGCCCTCTATGTGGTGGCGGTAAATTCCACGTGCTTTACAAACCTATATGCTTTTCTGACAGCTGTCATCCGCCATCTTTAATCACAGTGCTGCCCGGTGGCGGCAAATTCCACGTGCTCTTGTTTGGAAACAAATCAACATGCTTTTTTGACAGCTGTCAACCGCCATCTTTATTCACCGTGCTGCCCTCTTTAGCTACTTACCTTTGACAGTTGCCATCCGCCATCTTTAATCTAGAGAGAACAGTGCTGCCCTCTATGTGGTGGCGGCAAGTTCCACGTGCTCTTGTTTGGAAACAAATCAACATGCTTTTTTTTGACAGCTGTCAACCGCCATCTTTAATCACCGTGCTGCCCTCTTTAGCTACTTACCTTTGACAGTAGTCATCCGCCATCTTTAATCTAGAGAGAACTGTGCTGCCCGGTGGCGGCAAATTCCACGTGCTCTTGTTTGGAAACAAATCAACATGCTTTTTTTGACAGCTGTCAACCGCCATCTTTAATCACCGTGCTGCCCTCTTTAGCTACTTACGTCATCCGCCATCTTTAATCTAGAGAGAACATTGCTGCCCTCTATGTGGTGGCGGCAAATTCCACGTGCTCTTGTTTGACACTGCATTGCAATCAAACACTCTTTAGAAAAAAAAATCTCTTCTCAACATGAGCTAGACAATAACATACTTACGAATCTGCTCAACACCTTCTTTCTTGCTTTTCTTCTTTGAGTAATAAACAAAAACTCTATCTTGCAAATAAGGAGCGGGTGGAAGGTAATACCTAACCTAAAATAAAAGAATATCCCAATTCTGCATTATTTATTTACATCTTGTATGTACAAGTTTTATCTTGAATCATTTTACCCTAGTGATGTTTGCGTACTTCTCGATGCAATTCTTGAATGTATAAGTTTAAACTTGCCGTACTACTCTCTCAGCGTACCTCTCCCTACAATATGTACAGTGGATTGTGATGTAAGACAGCGTAACGTAAGTACACACCTCTAGCATAATGTTTACATCTGCTTTATGTAAAGTAGTACCTATCAATACTACTATGCCCCCAGGCTAGCGTGTTGGTAGAATTTGGGATGACAAACCGTTTGCAATCATCACAATTAAGGGCTACCTTACTAATTAAATGAATGTACAACTGGTGCTTCTTGCTTCTAATGACAGACATTTGCTTATGCAAAACAGGTGGATTACTTTTAATGCAATTGTTATAGTTTTCAAAACTTAGCTGATTCTGAACGACATTCTTTTTAACCCCCTTCAATCTCTTTATTTGTAATTCATTTAAGAGTTTTATGCAATATGACTTGGATTTAGTACCTACAAATGAATCGATAATATTCCCAGCACATTCATCTTTCATTTTACCTAGAAACTTTTTGTTCACTAGTGGAAGATGATATTGATTATTTGCAGGATAGTTACTTGTATCAAACCTACCCAAGTCTGGCTTTATATCATTGTAATAGTCATCAGTTTTGATTTGATAAATAAACGAATCGGTATCTGTGTAGAGCAATTGCGCATTATGCGCGTACTTCTTCATCATATAATCGTAATGGAATTCATACATGAGTGTTTTAGCCAATTCAAGTACCTGCAAAGCCGACGTAGGTAGGTTTGTCATACTTAACCTTAACACGATTTATCTGTATAATAACTAAATTCTCATGTATGATGGTGCAGCTGTGGAAATTTGGTTTACTTATTAAATAGTTAGCACCATACCTTTTCTTAATATTCTCCCAGTTTGTAATCAATTTTACATCAACGCGTTTGTCAACATTTTCCATAGTCTTACCAAACACACTGTTATTCATGAGCTTGTAGAAATCTTTTTCAAACTCGTTAACCGCATTCGTTCTTAAATTATTGTTCAGATCGATATATGGCTTTAGCCATGGTGACTGATTAAATTCTAGTACGCGGTGAATTTTGGATAACTTCAAACCATGCTGCAAACACTGTTTTAAATTTCGGTAATGAATGATATACTTAGATTTATCGCATAAATTAGCAATGAGCATTTTCGTCGTTGATGCGATGTACGGGGGCTTCATATTTTCAGGGCAGAACGGTAAGTCATTATGAGAAGTGTGTAACTCTTTAGGATACTGTAAGTCAACTTCGAGGAAATAGCCTTTATCAGCTTCATCGCCTAGGGCGTGCAGCTGTAAAGCATCAATTTCGCACTGCGTTAGCCAGCGGAAACCACTCACCGGTAGATGCTGACTCATCGCCCACCTATACTGATTATTAGCATCGAGATAAACGACATACTGAGATTCCTGACTAGAATCGAAACTCGGCATGTACTTATTATTTGCCTTGGAATACCGCGCGCTGCACTGACTTAGACCGCCTCGAATAGATGATTTTATAAAGTGCACCATATCAATATCAGTTAGCAGTTCCAAATTCACCTGCGTGTATTTTAACTTCGCGTCCCAACTTAACCCAGGCGCAGTAAAATACTGACATGGGTCAAGGCTGTAGGTTTTCCTGCAAACACAGCGAAAATTTTCAAAAACATCAGCTAACAAAAGTACATCTGTCTTTAAATATAAATCGGAGTATTCACCTAGCGTTTGAATGTGGAACTGCTCCCAGATATGTTGTGCATGTAAATAGTCATCATCACTAATATCTGCTGAATTCAGCGAGCTGTTAAAGGATTGTTTCGATGGTAAGGCACGTTCTTCGAGGCGTTCTAAGCAGTCGAGATATTCATAACAAAAAACACCCTTACGCCGAAGTAAATTAAACTGCGCTTCTTCGGGAAAAACGCGTCGAATTTCCGTAAATTGTTCAGGTTGTAAATGACTAGAAAGTTTATCGAGGCTACTCGCCATAAAGCGAAACGAGTCAAGGAATCTCAGTTTTATAGAATGCTCAGCATCTACTTTTACAGACTTTGCAAACGCAATGTACCGCTCTTTATTCTGAGGGATTATATCTACTTTTTCATCTGAAGCTCCAAATTGTGAAATGATGAAATGAGAGTCGTAACCAGATAAGTTATGAAAAATTACAGGGAAAAATTTAGGTACTCTATACTTAAGATTACAGCTATAATGAGCGGCACATCTGTAGAAACCAGTTAAATGATCATGATCAAAAACTTTAGGGTCATTTTCGGAAAATTCCCCATCACAAATGCTACACTTTGTAGCACGTTCATGATCATTTAACTGAATTTCGGTGAGTGGCTTCATAGGAATATTACTATTTAGAATACGACCAAGACGAACTGCATCACTTTCAAGTCTTTCTAAAAAATACTTTAGCAGCATCATGTCCTCGATACAGCTCTAACTTGTTAAGCGTACTATCGAAACTACACTTGATGTAATACGCGAAGCTATACGGGACATGCATGTGCGTAGTATTAGTGAAAGAGTTGTCAGGATTAGGTGAGCATGTGTTGCATGGCGTGAGGATGGCTTCAAAGTCTGCATAAATCACGAACGGTACCCACATCTGCTTGTGAAAATTTGTAAATTTTAAAACATTATTGCCTGTAGTAGGTATCTCTGTACGTACATGATTGCAGTCATTCTTGGAATGCTTCGTTAACTGATCTTCAGTTCTAAAATACTGCAAGCATCCATCACATAGCCACTTTTTGTTACACCTGTTTGACAACTGACTGCCAACAAGTCTACTCAGATTTTTAATCCAGCAAAAGTGGCTATTTTCACTGTTTTCAATATAGAGTAAATTAACATGAGTACTCTTCTTAAGACATGTATAATACAGAGGACCTACTACAGACTTTTTCTCTACACCATACACATTAATACTAATGTTATTTAGTTCCTCAAAGCGCTTAATATCTTTTAACTGTACAGGAAATTCTATACTATCGAAATTTAGCTGCGTTGAATAGTGTGGATATGATGATGTTCTATTCGCTACATTCGATTTAGCAGGATTTAAAGCTGACATCAGCGCTCATGCAAAACATGCTTCGTCATTGTTTTGGATGTTTACAACAGCTTCTTTTCGCTGAATCCATATCGGCAGCTCGATGTACGATGAACCTCGCATGGGATTGTACTTATTGATGTTAACTTCTAGATACATTATTTCAACTAAAGCCCACACTGATTCCTTTTCCTGAAATTCCTCGCTCTTAGTTGAAATAATGTTAGAGACATCCCTAAGTACATCACCAAAATTAGTCGACTCACGTATGACAAAATTCTTCGTATTAAATGATTTAATGTCCGTTATTTCGGATTCATCCGTGCTTTTAATGTACAAGGCGAAAAGTTCAAAATTAACTTTAAATAAACTATGATTGGACAAAGATTTAGCAAGAAGCTGTTGTACATCCGGTTGAACACAATTTAAAAAGTTTGAAGTGCTCTGAAACTTTTGACTGGTGCGAATTCGGTAACTAGCAATCCTACTTTTAAATTCTGTATTAATTTCCTCGATGTTTGCGTTACTACCACTTCTACATGCATTATTTTTATGCGCATTACTCCGTAAGTGTCCCTGAAAATGCGAAGATGGTACATCAGTGTTACAGTGATCGCAGTGAATAGTTTGAAGTTCATTTTTCCTAGGTTTTTTACTACTAGTACTTTCTACAGCTATATCAGTAGCTGCACGCTTTTTTCCTACTACTACCTGAGATATTTGATGTACCTCTGCTAAGTGAGCCTCGTATCGCTCTACGTTAGCGAAATACACACTACAAACTTTACATAAAGCAGATGTTATGCTAGGGTGTTTTGATTTCATATGGCGCATGAAGTTATCACGCCTTGTAAACGTTACATTACATTCCTCGCAGCAGGGGAACATCTGAAAAGAGAACGACCGATAGAGATTAGGCGAAAGTTACGGAAGAAACCAAGTTTCAACGTATAGAGGTCGGACATGGCTGTGAGTTTGAAATTATAAAATTAACCTCTCTATAGCATGAGGATTGAAGAGAACGACTAAAGTTACGATGTTTTTGAAGAAACCAAGTTTCAGCCTGCTGAGGTCAGTCATAGCTATGTGTGTTTGAAATTATAAAATTAACTAGGCCTATAGCATGTGGATTGAAGAGAACGACTATTTATCAATAGACTAAAGTTACGATGTTCGGAGGAAACCAAGTTTCAATGTATAGAAGTCGGACATTGCTGTGAGTTTGAAATTATAAGATTAACCTCGTCTATAGCATGAGGATTGAAGAGAACAACTAATTATGATTAGCTTAAAGTTAAGATGTTCGGAAGAAACCAAGTTTCAACGTATAGAGGTCGGACATTGCTGTGAGTTTGAAATTATAGGATTAACCCCTTCTATGACATGCAGATTAAAGAAAATAACTATTTATCAATAGACTAAAGTTATGATGTTTTAGAAGAAACCAAGTTTCAACCTGTTGAGGTCAGACATAGGTATGTGTGTGTTTGAAATTATAAAATTAACCTCGTCTATAGCATGAGGATTGAAGAGAACAGCTATTTATGATTAGCTTAAAGTTACGATATTCGGAAGAAACCAAGTTTCAGCCTGTTGAGGGCAGACATAGCTATGTGTGCGTGTTTGAAATTATAAAATTAACCTCGTCTATAGCATGAGGATTGAAGAGAACAACTATTTATGATTAGCTTAAAGTTACGATGTTTTAGAAGAAACCAAGTTTCAGCCTGTTGAGGACAGACATAGCTATGTGTGTGTGTTTGAAATTATAAGATTAACCTCGTCTATAGCATGAGGATTGAAGAGAACAACTATTTATGATTAGCTTAAAGTTACGATGTTTTAGAAGAAACCAAGTTTCAGCCTGTTGAGGACAGACATAGCTATGTGTGCGTGTTTGAAATTATAAGATTAACCTCGTCTATAGCATGAGGATTGAAGAGAACGACTATTTATCAATACTCTAAAGTTACGATGTTTTAGAAGAAACCAAGTTTCAGCCTGTTGAGGTCAGACATTGCTGTAAGTTTGAAATTATAAAATTAACCTCGTCTATAGTATGAGGATTGAAGAGAACAACTATTTATGATTAGCTTAAAGTTACGATGTTCGGAAGAAACCAAGTTTCGGCCTGTTGAGGACAGACATAGCTATGTGTGTGTTTGAAATTATAAAATTAACCTCGTCTATAGCATGAGGATTGAAGAGAACGACTATATATCAATAGGCTAAAGTTACGATGTTTTAGAAGAAACCAAGTTTCAGCCTGCTGAGGTCAGACATAGCTATGTGTGTGTTTGAAATTATAAAATTAACCTCGTCTATAGCATGAGGATTGAAGAGAACGACTATTTATCAATAGACTAAAGTTACGATGTTTTAGAAGAAACCAGGTTTCAGCCTGCTGAGGTCAGACATAGCTATGTGCGTGTTTGAAGTTATAAATTTAACCTCTTCTATAGCATGAGGATTGAAGAGAACAACTATTTATCAATAGACTAAAGTTACGATGTTTTAGAAGAAACCAAGTTTCAGCCTGCTGAGGTCAGACATAGCTATGTGCGTGTTTGAAATTATAAATTTAACCTCTTCTATAGCATGAGAATTGAAGAGAACAACTATTTATCAATAGACTAAAGTTGCAATGTTCGGAAGAAACCAAGTTTCAACCTACTGAGGTCGGACATTGCTGTGAGTTTGAAATTATAAGATTAGCCTCTTCTATGACATGCAGATTAAAGAAAATAACTATTTGTCAATAGACTAAAGTTACGATGTTTTAGAAGAAACCAAGTTTCAGCCTGCTGAGGTCAGACATAGCTATGTGTGTGTGTGTGTGTTTGAAATTATAAAATTAACCTCTCTATAGCATGAGGATTGAAGAGAACGACTAAAGTTACGATGTTTTACAAGAAACCAAGTTTCAGCCTGCTGAGGTCAGACATAGCTATGTGCGTGTTTGAAATTATAAATTTAACCTCGTCTATAGCATGAGGATTAAAGAAAATGACTATTTATCAATAGACTAAAGTTACGATGTTTTAGAAGAAACCAAGTTTCAACGAATAGAGGTCAGACATACCTTAAAATCTTCGCGCTGCAAACTGTTACTCGGATGAATAAAATGCGTGCGTTCAAGCCTGAAACTCGAATGATAATATTCTGGTCGTACCTAAAAAGAAGAAACATATATGAATGTAGTGTAGGGTATATCATCTAACCTAGCTATCTTTACAACTCAAAGTTCGAAAACATACCTTAAAAATGCATGTGCTGCAGACTGTTACTCGGATGAATAAAATGCGTACGTTCAAGCCTGTAACTCGAATGGTACCTAAAAAAAGAAAAGAACATATATGAATGTAGATGTCTAGCGTAGAAGTTGCTTTGCGAACAGTAACTAACAGTTCTACCTTACCTTAAGATAAAGGCTGAAGAATAATATTCACAGCAGACAGTACTTAGACGGGAGATGTGTGTACGTAATAAACGCATACAGAGAACTGTGAGCACTTCACGCAGACTGCAGCGAGTAAATATGCTGCTTGTTACCAAGCGGATGTGAAAATCGCTGACAACTGCAGTACAGTCGGAACGAAGGGTTTATGCAACAAGAGCTCTCCTGAAGTCCCGCAGGCTGATGTATTTAAGCCGGAATCGAACCTCCTGTTGATGCCGAGGTGTCAGAATTTAAGAGTTCTGCAGCGGATCGAGCCTTGGAAAGTTAGCGCGCGAACCTCGACTTCTCGACTTAAACGGGAGGGTGCTAAGCTACATCCGCGGTATTCCTTACTTGTAGGCACTTAAAGGTATTGAGCTAAAACTAAATTTAGCTAGATCACGTTATGACGATTTTTGCAGGCTCCTCGCCTAGCATTTGCTATTTTTTACGGCTTCTAGTTCGAACCCGCTGTCTTCCGAAGTAGCGAGAATGATTGAAGAGTGTTGAGTGTGATTCATTTGTCGCATGGAGGCGTTAAGCTATGTGCAGGCTTCTTCGGTAGGAGTAGGCTAGGTGCCGGTACCGGGACATCTAGTTATCGATTTAAAATCCTAGTCAGGAAGGGTAACCGGTCGTAAAACTATGGTGTATGATCTAAGAGGCGGGGTGTGCAAAAAAGCCAGCATTAAGTAAGGGCTGTTGATGGGGACGTTAAACCTTGTGCAGACTCCTTCGAAAATGATTTTGAGTACAAGACGTTGAAGGTGATTCATCTGTCGGATGGAGGCAATAAGCCTTGTGCAGGCTTCTTCGGTAGGAGTAGGCTATGTGCCGGTACCGGGATATCTAGTTATAAAACCCGCTATAACAAATTTATCGCGTATACTGCGATTTAAAATCCTAGTCAGGAAGGGCAACCGGTCGTAAAACTATGGTGTATGATCTAAGAGGCGGGGTGTGCAAAAAAGCCAGCAATAAGTAAGGGCTGTTGATGGGGGGCGTTAAACCTTGTGCAGGCTCCTTCGAAAATGATTTTGAGTACAAGACGTTGATGGTGATTCATCCGTCGGATGTAGGCAATAAGCCTTGTGCAGGCTTCTTCGGTAGGAGTAGGCTATGTGCCGGTACCGGGATATCTAGTTATAAAACCCGCTATAACAAATTTATCGCGTATACTGCGATTTAAAATCCTAGTCAGTAAGGGCAACCGGTCGTAAAACTATGGTGTATGATCTAAGAGGCGGGATGTGCAAAAAAAAGCCAGCAATAAGTAAGGGCTGTTGATGGGGGGCGTTAAACCTTGTGCAGGCTCCTTCGAAAATGATTTTGAGTACAAGACGTTGATGGTGATTCATCTGTTGGATGGAGGCAATAAGCCTTATGCAGGCTTCTTCGGTAGGAGTAGGCTATGTGCCGGTACCGGGATATCTAGTTATAAAACCCGCTATAACAAATTTATCGCGTATACTGCGATTTAAAATCCTAGTCAGTAAGGGCAACTGGTCGTAAAACTATGGTGTATGATCTAAGAGGCGGGGTGTGCAAAAAAAGCCAGCAATAAGTAAGGGCTGTTGATGGGGGCATTAAACCTTGTGCAGGCTCCTTCGAAAATGATTTTGAGTACAAGACGTTGATGGTGATTCATCTGTCGGATGGAGGTAATAAGCCTTGTGCAGGCTTCTTCGGTAGGAGTAGGCTAGAATCGAACTCGGACCTCCGGGGGTAGCAGCTAATCACACTAACTACTACACCACAGAGGAGGACTATTTCAGTTTTACAGAACAGAATATTTTACAACCTTAATTGGTACTGTGTTTTAACTTCTCCATACAATCATAATATGTTAAGAGCTTACATGGGCTGAATGCTACTCAGCTAAGAAGACGTTCGTGAGTTACAAGTCGCTTATCAGCACACCGTGTCTTCGTTCAAGGTTACTACTACAGCCGGAAGATACGTGTACAATTTCAGCTAACACATGCATTCCGCGGCTCGCTCAGAATGACTGCGTCGATACAACTTCAAAGACTGTAGAACCAAAAAAAATGTAACCTATAGCCTACAGTTTAGTTTAGTGTGCATGCCTCTCACCCGGTTGTCTCGGGTTCGATTCTCTTGGGGTTAAAAATATGTTTTACAGAATTTAAATCGCAAGAATTTGTTGAGTTGCCCTTCCTGACGCAAAACTGGCAGTATCTAGCCTCTTACATCATACACTATAGTTTTCAACCGGTTGCCCTTCCTGACGTCAAAGAACTCGGATTAATAATCTGTTTTGTTTTAAGACTAGTTGCCCTTCTTGACGCAAAACTAGTAGTATCTAAGCTCTTACATCATACACTATTGTTTTCGACCGGTTGCCCTTCCTGACGTCAAAGAACTGGGATTAAGAATCTGTTTTACAACTTCTAACACGAGAATCGGGGATTTACAGCTAGATGCTCTTCTTAGATTTTAAATCGCTGTATCACGAACTATTGTTTTACAGCCGGATGCCCTTCCTGACGCAAAACTATGATTTTAAATCAGAAGAATTTGTTGAGTTGCCCTTCCTGACGCAAAATTGGCAGTATCTAGCCTCTTACATCATACACTATTGTTTTCGACCGGTTGCCCTTCCTGACGTCAAAGAACTCGGATTAAGAATCTGTTTTACAACTTCTAATACGAGAATCGGGGTTTTACAGCTAGATGCACTTCTTAGATTTTAAATCGCTGTATCACGAACTATTGTTTTACAGCCGGATGCCCTTCCTGACGCAAAACTAAGATTTTAAATCGCAAGAATTTGTTGAGTTACCGTTCCTGACGCAAAACTGGCAGTATCTAGCCTCTTACATCATACACTATTGTTTTCGACCGGTTGCCCTTCCTGACGTCAAAGAACTCGGATTAAGAATCTGTTTTACAACTTCTAACACGAGAATCGGGGATTTACAGCTTAAAGATGGCAGATGACAGCTGTCAGAAAAGCATATAGGTTTGTAAAGCACGTAGAATTTACCGCTACCACATAGAGGGCAGCACGGTGATTAAAGATGGCGGTTGACAGCTGTCAAAAAAAGCATGTTGATTTGTTTCCAAACAAGAGCACGTGGAATTTGCCGCCACCACATAGAGGGCAGCACTGTTCTCTCTAGATTAAAGATGGCGGATGACAACTGTCAAAGGTAAGTAGCTAAAGAGGGCAGCACGGTGAATAAAGATGGCGATTGACAGCTGTCAAAAAAGCATGTTGATTTGTTTCCAAACAAGAGCACGTGGAATTTGCCGCCACCGGGCAGCACTGTGATTAAAGATGGCGGATGACAGCTGTCAGAAAAGCATATAGGTTTGTAAAGCACGTGGAATTTACCGCCACCACATAGAGGGCAGCACGGTGCTCAAAAATGGCTGCTGTCAAAAAGCATTTTTTAAATTATCCGCCACCACATTTCAAAGGTAAGTAGCTAAAGAGGGCAGCACTGTGCTCTATGGATTAAAGATGGCGGATGACAGCTGTCAAAAAAGCACGTGGCTGTCAAAAAGCACGTGGATTTGTTTATCTCGAGCTAGTGAGGTTAAGTTGGTAGCACTAAGGTTTAGGCCCGCCAAGATGGCAGCACTGCCGATGACAGGTGACGAATTTTACATCTAAAGAGGGCAGCACAGTGCTCTGTAGTTGAAAGATGGCGAATGACAGCTGTCAAAAAAGCACGTGGCTGTCAAAAAGCACGTGGCTTTGTTTACCACGCGCTAGTTAGGTTAAGTTGGTACCACTAAGGTTTAGGCCCGTCAAGATGGCAGTACTGAGGTTAGCGATGCGTTGTTGTCTGTCAAAAAGCACGTGGCTGTCGAAAAACACGTGGCTTTGTTTACCTCGCACTAGTTAGGTTAAGTGACAGCTGTCAAAAAAGCACGTGGCTGTCAAAAAGCACGTGGCTTTGTTTACCTCGCGCTAGTTAGGTTAAGTTTGCACTACTGAGGTTTAGGCCCGTCAAGATAGCAGTACTGAGATTAGCGATGCGTTGTTGTCTGTCAAAAAGCACGTGGCTGTCAAAAAACACGTGGCTTTGTTTACCTCACGCTAGTTAGGTTAAGTTGGCACTACTGAGGTTTAGGCCCGTCAAGATGGCAGCAGTGAGGTTAGCGATGCGTTGTTGTCGATGACAGCTGTCAAAAAGCACGTGGCTTTGTTTACAAATTCAAATCTCGCGCCAAAATTCAAATTTCCCGCCAGAATTCAAATTTCCCGCCAAAATTCAAATTTCCCGCGCCGCGGGAGGAGGAGGAGGCGGCCGAACCATCCAATTATACTACTACTAATACGAATTTTTTTATTGCAAGTCTCTTGGCGTTATCCGAGAAAAAGCATAGGGAGGTCCGCAGATGTTGTTTCCAATGTGAAGTGCGAGTTGCAGAGTTGTGATGATAACGACAGGTCCACTTGTCTGCCGCAATTCACTATGCGTAACGTCAGTCACATTTTCATGGGTAATTTTTTTTATAATCAGGGGCACCTATACCTAATGATAAAGAATATCAGGTAAAAGAGTTTTTAAAAAAAATGCACGCTCCCTTGCCTTCTGCTAGTCAAATCAAGAAGGGATACATTACTATGGTACACAGACGTTGGAGGACTCCATTCCTATTGGTAGTTAAAGTCGATGTGGGGAGTACTGATTACAACAGCAAACGCCCTCCTCTGACAGTCGCTATTGATTTGTAAAGTATTAATTACAATGCAAGACCCCCCCCCCCTTCTAGATCGCTACAAATCGACTTATATTAATAAATGTAGGTCGACATACGGAAGTATATGCATGTTCACCTTCATTTACAGAATAACTGCTGCTAAACGGTGCATTCATATTGAAAAACGGATGGTACGAAAAGACGCCTCTGGCCTCATTTAGCGATCCAAATGGCTGGCCCTATGATATTTCCTCGAATCTCATCTATTTAAAGGCAAGATTATTTTAGAAACGTTGAATAGGGTGAAATTTGTGTAAGGTTTTCACACAGTGAATTACTTTCCAGATACTTATGGGACAGCTTCAAACATAGAATTTGGCTGGGTGGGCCAATATTCGTGTAGAATTTGATGATTCCATCTTTCCTATAAGTGAATCAGACCATCAATTATACGAGTACAAAGTGCAAGATCTAAGTAAATCCAGAAATAGAGCCAAATTTAACATAAGGATAGAGATACGACAAAAAGTCATAGGACCAAAGTTATAGATCGCTCCAAATTGATCCGAGATTGTGTCATTCATTTTGTGATACGACTAACCGTTTAGACACCGAATACCTCGAAAGGAAGTCTGCACCGTCATTAAAATTGCCTCCATATTTCGATATTTTCCGGGAGTAAAAAATAAAATGTTTAAACATCTCGTAAATTTTCCGTCAGTTACAGGCTAAAAGTTATAATTTTGCCAAATTTCAATTCTCTAACTCGTCTGGGAGACAGTGCTGCCATCTTGATATGGGGGAGGGGGTTAAGACTTTTAAGCCCATGAAACCTATAGGTTATCGTTCTGGATAAATGCAGATTTGAAACTCCCAGCGAGTCCCTCTCAGACAGAATTTTAGATTATTCTAGGGATCCTGAAGTCATCAGGTTGCCTGATACCAAGTTTTTAAGTTTCTAGGATGCCTAGAATGGTCTCATTAGTTCACGCCTGTTTTCATTTTTATGCCTTAATTTATATATATATAGATCGCGCAAAACTGACTTCTATTCATTAATATGGATTATATTTCACCCGCTACCTTAGTGGTTCTAGGGGCGTCTTACTCCCACAGTATGTTTTCCAGGTAGTAAGTCATACTTGAAACTCATACTGGAACATGCACACGTCTATCACCTTGGGCATTTTTGACAATTTATTTTTTCATCCTTCCTCACCCTCTATGCCAAAGGGGACTGAAGTTGGACTTTAAAAATCCGGAATGTTAATATTCATCTCAGCGACCCGGAAAACGATGGATTAGGCAGTATGTTCGATTATTATTATTATATCTGAATCCCCCTCCCCCTAAAGGGGGTTAAACTTTTAGTTTTAAAAAATCGGGAGTGTTACTATTCATCTCAGCGACACCAAAAACTATGGCTTCGACACTATTTTCGTTTATTTTTATATATCACTCTCCAATTGCCACCACGAAGAGGGCTGAACTTAAAAAAATTTCCGGAGTACCATTATTCATCTCAGCGACCCCGAAAAGTATGGATTCGACAATACTTTCGATTATTTTTATATCTCAGCCCCCTCGCCCCCACCCCTAAGGGTTCTTGGGGTGACCTATCCCCACGTGGTTTTTCTCCTTATACTAAAATTTCGAAGTGTACAATTCACCTCGGCGACCCCGAAAACTATGTATTCGACACTATTTTCGATTAATTTTATATATCACTCCCCCCTCCCTCCGATCCCAAAGGGGGATGGACTTGGACTTATAAAATAACCGGAGTCTCACTATTCATCTCAGCGACCCCGAAGACTACATATTCGACAGTATTTTCTTTTACTTCTATATATCACTCCCCCATACACCCCCCCAATGAAGGGGGCTGAACTTGAAAAATTAAAAATTTCCGGAGTGTTGCTATTCATTTCAGCGAGCTCGAAAAGTATTGATTCGACACTACCTTCGACGATGTGTCCTACCCCCACGTCTCCTGATACTAAAAATCCTAAGTGTACAATTCACCTCGGCGACCTCGAAAACTATGTATTCGACACTATTTTCGATTAATTTTATATATGACACCCCCTCGCCCCCAACCCCAAAGGAGGATGAACTGAGACTTATAAAATATCCGGAGTCACACTATTCGTCTCAGCGACCCCGACAACTATGGATTCGACACTATTTTCTATTATTTTTATATATCACTCCCCCATCGCCCCCTACCACGAAGGTGGCTGAACGTGGACTTAAAAAATTCTGAAGTATGACTATTCATCTCAGCGACCACGAAAAGTATGGATTCAACACTACTTTTGATGATTTATGTAGCTCAGCCCCCTTGCCCCCTTGCCCCTAAGGTTTCTTGGGGTGTATTACCCCACGTGGTTTTTCTCTTGATACTAAAAATCCGGAGCGTCACCATTCATCTCAGCGACCCCGAAAACTGTGGATTCGACACTATTTTCTATTATTTTTATATATTACTCCCCCCATAGCCCCCCACCCGGAAAGGGGCTGAACTTGGACACTTAAGAATTCCGGAGTGTCACTATTCGTTTCAGCGACCCCGAAAAACATGGATTCGACACTATTTTCGTTAATTTGTATATCTGACCCCATCAACACCCGCCCCTAAGGGTTCCTGTGCTGCCTCCCTCCCCCCCCCCCCGTGCTTTATCTCCTGATACAAAAAATCCGAAATGTACAATTCACCTCGGCGACCCCGAAAACTAGGTATTCACCACTATTTTCGTTTAATTTTATATATCACTTCCCCCTCGCCCCCACCCAAAAGGGGGCTGAACAAGGACTTTAAAAAATCCGGAGTGTCACTATTCATCTCTGCGACCCCGAAAAGTATGGATTCGACACTACTTTCGATTATTTTTATATCTAAGCCCCCTCGCCCCCCGCCTCTAAGGGTTCCTGGGGTGTCCTACCCCCACGTTTTTTTGTCTCCTGATACTCAAATTTCGAAGTGTACAATTCACCTCGGTGAAATCGAAAACTATGTATTTGACACTATTTTCGATTAATTTTATATATTACTCCCCCCTCGCCCCCACCCCAAAGGGGGATGAACTAATAAAATATCCGGAGTCTCACTATTCATCTCAGCGACCCCCGACAACTATGGATTCGACACTCTTTTCGATTATTTTTAAATCTGAATCCCCCTCACCCCCAACCAGAAAGGGGGATGAACTTGGTCTTGTAAGATATCCGGGGTCTCACCATTCATCTCAGCGACCCCGACAACTATGGATTCAACATTATTTTCGTTTATTTTTATATATCACTCTCCAATTGCCACCCACCACGAAGGGCGCTGAACTTTAACAAATTCCGGAGTGGCATTATTCATCTCAGCGACCCCGACAACTGGATTCGACACTCTTTTCGATTAGTTTCATATATCACACTCCCATCGCCCCCTACCACGAAATGGGTTGAATTTATACTTTAAAAAAAATCCGGAGTGTGACTATATATCTCAGCGACCACGAAAAGTATGGATTCAACACTACTTCTGATGATTTTTTATCTGAGCCCCCTTGCCCCCCTTCCCCTAAGGTTTCTTGGGGTGTATTACCGCCACGTGGTTTGTCTCCTGATACTAAAAATCCGGAGTGTCACTATTCACCCCAGCGACCCCGAAAAGTATGGTTCGACACTATTTTCGTTAATTTGTACACCTGACCCACTCACCCCCCGCCCCTAAGGTTTCCTGTGGTGTCTTACCTCACGTGGTTTATCTCCTGATACTAAAAATTCGAACTGTACAATTCCCCTCGGTGACCCCGAAAACTATGTATTCAACACTATTTTCGTTTAGTTTTATTTATCAGTCCCCCCTCGCCCCCTCCCAAATGGGAGCAGAAATTTGACTTTTAAAAAATCGGGAGTGTCACTATTCACCTCAGGGACCCCAAAAACTACGGATTCGACACTTTTCACGATTATTTTTTACCTGACCCCCCTAACCACCCACTCCTAAGGGGGCTAGAGGTGGCTTACCCGCACAGTGTTTGTCTCGGGATAGCAAATTATAAGTGTTCAAAATTTGATTGAAATTGCTCCAGTGGTTTAGGAGGAGATGTGTCATTTACATACATACATATCTACATCCATTTTCGTTTATTTTTATATATCACTCCCCCCTCACCCCCAAAGGAAGCTGAGCTTGGACTTTAAAAAACCCGGAGTGTCACTATTCATCTCAGCGACCCCGAAAAGTATGGATTCGACAATATTTTCCTTAATTTGTATATCTGACCCCCTTGCCCCCCCCCCCCCAGCCCCTAAGGTTTCCTGGGCTGTCCTACCCTCACGTGGCTTGTCTTCTGATACTGAAAATCCGGAGTGTACAATTCACCTCGACGACCCCGAAAACTATGTATTCGACACTATTTTTCTTTAATTTTATATATCAGTCACCCCTCGCCTCCCACCCAAATGGGAGCAGAAATTTGACTCTTAAAAATCGGGAGTGTCACTATTCACCTCAGCGACCCCAAAAACTATGGATTCGTCACAATTTCCGATTTTTTTTACCTGACCCCCCTAATCCCCCACCCCTTAGGGGGCTAGAGATGGCTTACCCCCACCGTGCTCGTCTCCAGATAGCAAAGAATAAGTTTCAAAATTTGATTGAAATTGCTCCAGTGGTTTAGGAGTAGGTGTGTCATTTACACACATACATCCATCAGTCCCCCTCGCCCCCCACCCAAATGGGAGCAGAAATTTGACTTTTTAAAAATCGAGAGTGCCACTATTCACCTCAGCGACCCCCAAAACTATGGATTCGACACTATTTTCGATTATGTCTTTACCTGAACCCCCTAACCCTCCACCCCTAAGGGGGCTAGTGGTGGCTTACCCCCACAGTGCTCGTCTTCAGATAGCAAATAATATGTGTTCAAAATTTGATTGAAATTGTTCTAGTGGTTTAGGAGGAGATGTGTCATTTACACACATACATCCACCATCAGCCCCCTCGCTCCCCACCCAAACAGGAGCAGAATTATGGCTTTTAAAAAATCGGGAGTGTCACTATTCACCTCAGCGACCCCAGAAACTACGGATTTGACACTATTTTCCATTATTTTTTACCTGACCCCCCTAACCCCCACTCCTAAGGGGGCGAGAGGTGGCTTACCCCCACAGTGCTCGTCTGCGGATAGCAAATAATAAGTGTTCAAAATTTGAATGAAATTGCTCCAGTGGTTTAGGAGGAGATGTGTCATTTACACACATACATACATCCATTTTTATATATAGTAAGATAGTAAGATTGTCTTAATCATTTTAGGTCATCAAAATCCCGGCCCTGTTAATTACTATAACTCAGATATGCACATTATAATATTAAAAATTACCGGTAATTTAGGCATAGTAATAACATGATTGCCTCCGTATTTAGTTACATAATAACTTAAGTTAATTCTTTCTTAATCTGTTTACCCTGCAGGGTTGGTTTTTCCCTCGGAATCGGCGAGGGATCCCACCTCTACCTCCTCAAAGGCAGTGTCCTGGAGTGTGAGACATTGTGTCGGGGGATACAACTAGGGAGGATGACCAGTACCTCTCCCAGGCGGCCTCATCTGCTATGCTGAACAAGAGCCTTGCGGGGGGATGGGTAGATTGAAAGGGATAGACAAGGAAGGGGGAAGGAAGCGGCCGTGGCCTTAAGTTAGGTACCATCCCGCCATTTGCCTGGAGGAGAAGTGCGAAAAACCACTTCGATGATGGGTGAGGTGGGAATCGAGCCCACCTCTACTCAGTTAACCTACCGAGGCTGAGTGGACTCCGTTCCAACCCTCGTACAACTTTTTAAATTTCGTGGCATAGCCGGGAATCGAACCCGGGCCTCCTGGGGTGGCAGCTAATCACACTAATTACTACACCACAGAGGCGGACTACATAATAAGTTATTACACATTATTGGTAATTCATAACAACCTAGACAACCGTGCGTGTAACATGTAGGCCTGCAAGTTAAAGTAGGAATGATTCTGGCTTATATATTTGATACTAGCTGTAGTACCCGGCGTTGCCCGGATAGTTTCTGAATATTTACCTTTAATATTTTTATTACCAGTTAGTTATGTGTGATGTGAATTTTTATAGAATTCCTTTTGCAGATTGATATGTTATGATCTATTATGTAGTTTTAAAATTATTTATATATGTTTGATTTCAAGTTTTAGATGATTTAATTTTCGAGTAAAACTTCGTCCTTATGGAAGCTCGAATCGACTGGGAAGTATTTGATCCTGTCAAAAATTAATAAGTGATAACTATATGTATTTAGCCGTCGCACTATAGATACGATGTACAGGATTTCAACTGTCAATGAGACTGTCCCCCTCCCGCCCTCCACCACTAAGAGATGTAAAATCTGGATTGTCACCATTAATCTCAGTGACCCAGAAAACTGTAGATTCGACCCTGTTTTCGATTATTTTTATATCTCACCCCCCTCACCCACACACCAAAGGGGGCTGACATGAATTTTAAAAAAAATCGGAGTGTCACTAATTATTTCAGCTACCACGAAAACTATGGATTCGATAATATTCTAGATTATTTTATACCACCCCCCTTGCCCCCTGCCCATAAGGGTGCTAGGGGTGTCTTACCCTCACGCGGTTTGTCTCCTTATACTAACTGATAAGTGTACCAAGTTTGGTGAAATTGCTCCAGTGGTTTAGGAGATTTGTCATTTACACACCCACACACCCACGCACACACATACATCAATTTTTATATATAGTAAGAAGAAGAAGATAATATTTTTATATGTAGTTTTTCGATTAATTTTATATCTCACCCCCTTCGCTCCCCACTTGGACTTGCAAAAAATCCGGAGTAATACTATTCATCTCAGAGACCCTGAAATCTATGGATTGGAAACTGTTTTTAATTATTTCTATATCTCACCCCCCCCCCCTTTGCTCCCCACCTAAAAGGGGGTTGGACTTTAAAAAATTCTAGAGTATTACTTTTCAACTCAGCGACCCCGAAAACTATGAATTCGACACTATTCTCGATTATTATTGTAACTATCCCCCCCCCTGACCCTCTCCCTTAAGGGCGCTAGGGATGGCTTACCCCCACAGTACTCGTCTCCCGATAGTAAGTAATACGTGTACCAAGTTTGGTTGAAATTGCTCCAGTGGTTTAGGAGGAGATGTGTCATTTACACACACACTTCCATTTCTATATATAGTAAGATTTGTATACTCGTACTTCACTCCCTTTCCATCCCCGCCCAAAGGAGTCCTATGAGTGCCTTACACAACAGTATATTTTTTCCAGATATTAAGTCTTATTTGTACCAATTTTGGTTGGCAGCTATGCCCAAACGTACATACATAATCTCACTGCTCTAGAATCCTGATACCGAGCCCGATAGCTGCAGTCGCTTAAGTGCGGCCAGTATCCAGTATTCGGGAGATCGTGGGTTCGAACCCCACTGTCGGCAGCCCTGAAGATGGTTTTCCGTGGTTTCCCATTTTCACACCAGGCAAATGCTGGGGCTGTACCTTAATTAAGGCCACGGCCGCTTCCTTCCCACTCCTAGCCCCTTCCTGCCCCATCGTCGCCGTAAGACCTATCTGTGTCGGTGCGACGTAAAGCAAATAACAAAAAAAACAAAAAAAAAAGAATCCTGCTTTGTCTCGTCCTTATACGACAAATTCGATATTTTGCCTATAATAGTATAAGAGAAAAACGGTTTTCCTATAAAACCCCCGTTTTTTCAAAGATTTTAAAATGGTATGCATATCGAAACCTTCCCCGGGGTGAGTATACTCTAAATATGAAGTTTGGTTGAGATCTATCCAGCCGTTTTGACGTAATGGTGGAACAAACAAAAAGACAAACAGACACGAACAACTTTATTTATAAGAAGATTTTAATATGTCAAAACTTCATACAGAGGTTTTAAAGTTGAAAACATTTCTCAGCAGACAAAGCATGGGCCCCCATACCACGAACAACGTAAAGTTAAGCAATTTCCTCTGTGGTGCCGAACGTTGAAGAACTAAAGGGTCGGAAAGGTTTCAAATTGTGAGGCTTGGATAGCTGTATCAAACCAAAACAAATTTCTTAAACAACTTCCGGGCTAAATGCAGTTCCGGAAAACAGCCCGAAATCGCTAATTTCTTTACTCGTTTTCTTTTTGATTCAAATCCTAGCCAAATTAATTTATTTATATAATTCTTTCTGTAATGTGTTCCTTGCTTCAATACTCTCACGCGTTTTTTTCGAATGTAGTTAGGTCTATAAGTGAAACTCTTAATTTACTCATATTAATTCTTGAAGAGGTAGACAAAAGGCAAACTGCTAATCTAATCGATCGGATAACGATGCTTAAGGAAATATTGTTATTTTTTAGGAATAAATATATTTTCATACTTTGTTATACTTTATTTACCAATAATTCGTAGCTCATATCTCTAGGATATTATCAACATTGATTTGTTTGCCTGAATGGCTATAACTGTGGTTGTTTCACTTCACTGGGCAAACCAGTCGCACCGATCGGGGGAAGGCTGTTAAAGGCTTATTATTGTATTGTAGTGATGTATTTAAGCGTCCGACTCATTGGTTGAATGGTCAACGTTGAGGCCTTCGGTTCAGAGGATCCCGGGTTCGATTCACGGCCGGGTCGGGATTATTTCTCCTGGCCCGTAGACTATGTGATTGGATTGCCCCAACACTTTCCTCTTCATATTCATATAACACACTACACTACCAACCACCACAGAAACACGCAATAGCGATTACATCCCTCCATGTAGGGTTTGCGCCAGGAAGGGCATCCGGCCGTAAAACAGGGCCAAATCCACATGTGCTATACAGTTCGCACCCGCGACCCCACAGGTGTGGGAAAAGCGGTAGAAAAAGAAGAAAAAGAAGTGATGTATTTAAGCAGCTTATTTTATTCCCGTCCGCGTTCTTTCAGACAGGGTCACACGGTGAATCACGCGGGAACTCTCGGCGAGAGTTGTTGGCTCCGTGTCCTGTAAATACACGACTGCGATTCACTTGACAACGTGCGTTCCGCCTCGTACAGTCCAGGGGACTGAATGGAGTGGGGAGACACGTGATGTACTTGGCAGCGATTTCAATGAGCTCACTTAGAACGCGTCCACGCTTTCTATGTTAAATGCCAAGAATTTGGCAGCAATATCCAAATTTACTCGTTTTACGACACTGGCACCGAAATATTGTAAGGGAATGTCATAGAACCACATTTCATTTACAGATTGCATTCATATTTTCCTTGTCCTCCGTCTTAAAACAACGCTACTAATTCTTTCCTCGCGATATTTTCAAGCTATGGCAGACTATTTCAGTAGTTTGTCTCACTTATTAGTGAATCGCATAATTACGTTTTGCACAGCTGTTTAACGGGATATGCACGTGAGAACGTAGACTATTCAAACATTAATGATCTTGAAGTGACATTTCAAAAATATTTCACTTACATTTCACAATATTTAGCACTGTTATCAAGAAATCTATAAAAATGTATATTTTGTAGTATAATTGACCAGCAGTAAAATATGGGCCGGCCCCGTGGTGTACGGGCAGCGTGCCTGCCTCTTACCTCTTGATTAAGATACAGCCCCTGCTTTTGCCTATTGTGAAAACTGGGAATCGTGCAAAACCATCTTCAGGGCGGCCAACAGTCGGGTAGCATGGAATTTTTCTCACCAGTGGCGGACTGGCCATGCTATTACAACATTACGATGTTTCTACTGTAATGTGTCCAAGTTACAACACTTCGTGGCCTTAATTAAGTTACATCCCCAGCATTTGCCTGGTGTGAAAATGGGAAACCACGGAAAACCATCTTCAGGGCTGCCGACGGTGGGATTCGAACCTACTATCTCCCGAATACTGGATACTGTCCGCACTTAAGCGACTGCAGCTATCGAGCTCGGTACCAAATTATCCATAAATCACGCTGTCCCAACATGTTACACATAGCAACACCTGCAGCTACACTTCGTAGGCGTAAAGGCTGCCTATTGTGGTGACCTTAAACGGGTCCTACTCGCACTTCAGGCTGTCCCGTACATTATGTATTTGGTCATTCATTTGCAACAAACCCAATCAAAGCAAAAAAAGAAAAATAAAGAAAAGATATTCCTTTGTAAATCTATATTAATGAAAGTGAAATAGTGACGAACACTAGCTCAGAAAGAAAGAGAATAGAAGCTTTAGAAAACTGGTGTTATAAAAGAATGCTGAAGGTGAGGTGGGTAGATTGAATCGCGAGTAAAGAGATACTGAATCGAATTGGTGAGAAGTGGTTCGGCTAAATTTGACCAGAAAAAGCGATAGCATGTCTTAAGACACCCAGCACTTGTTCAGTTAGTTTTTGAGCGGAGTGTGGGTGGTAAGAACGACAGAGGTAGACCAAGGTATGAATGTAACAAGCAGATTAGAGCAGATATAGGACGTAGTAGTTACGTATGAATGAAAAGCTTAGTACAGGATAGGGTGACATGAAGAGCTGCCTAAAACTAGTCCATGGATTGACGTACCAAATAACTACAAATAATGACTGTACCAGGAAGTATTTCGAAGTCTGAAGGCAAGTACAAAAATTGAAATAGACATGAACTTGTTAGACACTTCTGGGCCAGCTGGAGACTAATATAGAGAGCCCCAGTAAAAATGAAAAATTCTCCGATATTAACGAGAGGGTCGAGATGAGGGGTTTTGAATTGCGGTTCAGAAACAAAGCAGCGTAAGTACGCAAGAGTAAGCAATTTTTCACCCAGTGTGGAACATTTTTTACAAGCAATGACCTGTTGTTTTTGAGAGTTTAAGAGTTTACTGAAAGAGCAAATAATTGTTTAACTGTCGACGAATAGCAAGGAGATAATCTATACTAATGAACAGAAGTCGAGTGAAGCGATGGTCAAAGGTAGGTATAAAAACGAAAATGGGTATGAATTTATGAGGCACTTCCAGGCAGCCTAGAAACGTAATATTCATTCCCTGAGAACCGGATACCCTTAAGCGAATTTGAACATCCAAAATATCCACGAAATGGATCCGCGGTGGGCTTGGAAATTGTGACTCAGAAGCGAAACAGCCTACCTATGCAAGCATAAGTATTTTTTCCACCCAGTGAGAAATGCTGTTGTTTTACAAGAGTATTAGGTACATTAGAATTCCTTCGCTGAATGGCCAGCGTAATGTCTTCGGTTCAGAGGGTCTCGGGTTCAATTGCCGGGGATTTCAACGCAGTATTGTTAAATCTCCTAGCTTGAGGACTGGCTGTTCGTCCTAATACATAGCTTCATCTACATACAGCAAGACATTACACTACAAATCACCACTGAAACAAGCGATAGTGAATACATCCTCCGCAGAAGGTTGGCGTCAGGAAGAGCATCTAGCCGTAAAACTGGACTTTATCCTCAAGTAGTTTGGAGAAGAAGCGAAAGAAGGATATCAGGTACGTTGAAACAGCTTACTTTAGCACTATTGGCACAGTAATATAAATGATAAATAACCCTGTACAAAATCTATATCTGCCTTACTGAATATATTTTGGCCTTTAATTTGTGTAACAAGGTCCATTAAATTCGTAACATATTTTTAAATAAAATTTCAATATGCACTACACAAATTAGAGACTTGGGAAAGAGTAAATTACATGGATATAAACAAAGAGAATACAGTTCAAATTACATTTAGGAACGGTGGAAAGGCAACAGGACTCAACGATGAGACTTTACAGGGCTGCGTTCACAAAATACGACTCCGAGTAGAGTGGTGTGGAGTAGAGTAGAGTATCGCGGAGTAACTAGTAACGTTAACTCTGAGTAACGCTATTTGGTGAACGATTGGAGTGAATAAAGAGTAACAGAATATGGCTAATCAATTAAGGAAGGTTATTTGTTTTACCATAACCTCATTTGCGAGGAATTTAATGTCTAATTTCCAAGTGAGTTCCTTTCCAGCAGCGTGCTATATGAGTTGTTACTACTTTCCTCACCAAGTTGTGCCTTAAAACAGTATCTGTTATTCTTTATCTCGTAGGAAAAATCTGATTACATTGATGATGAATACCAATACATCGGCTCCGCACTGGTGCACAATAAGCCATTTAGGACAACTTAGCTATGTAGATTATGTTGTTAACAACTACGACGAAACTGAATTTAAACAACATTTCCGATAGCCTGGATCAGCATTCGAACATATACTCAGCGTCATTGGACCTAAACTTTCTAAATCCAAAATCGGGGAACGAGGAAGACCACTGCAAGACTCACGAAAGCAACTTCTGGTTGTAATTGGCTCTTAGCACCCGATTCGTACAGATCAGTTTCGTGAGAGTTATAAATGCACTGGGTGCTATTTCTGATCATATAATTAAATGGTCTCATTCAGAAGGTCATCTAAAATTAAAAAAAGTTACGTATTATACATTTACCAAAGAAATGTTAGAAAATTGAGGTGAATGAATCAACTGATCATTCATAACATGGGTATTCTTATAAAAATTCAATCATGGTATTTCCGCCGATTATTAAAATTGGTACCTATTTTTCCTGTTTAAAACGAAAATATCTCCTTCTTTATTCAATACATAACGCCCTTCTTTGTCAACAACTAGAAAATAATTTGAATTCATTGCCATGTCAATATTCGCATTTTAATATTTTTCACTGCCACCAATGAATGCATTACTGCGCATGTCGAGTTAAATCTACCCACCTATTTACGCGGAGTAGAAAGAGTATACTCTGAGTTAACTTGAATGCATTTTCTGAAACACCTTGTAGAGTTAACTCTTTACTTTTGTGAACGTATAGAGTGAACTCTGAGTTTACTCGGAGTTGGAGAGTAGTATTTTGTGAACGCTACCCAGGTAATAGGACACTATAAATATCTTTGAGTTATGCTACAGAAACTACAAAATCTTTTGGTATGCACTTCCAGGAGAGAGCAGTAACAGTCATCAGAACCTCATACAAAGTCTCTAACATAACCAATCTATCGACAAACACAGCGATGCAGCTATTCAAAACGGTAGTGGGAGCAGTCGTGACATATGGCATAGAAATAGTCTGGGAAAAGCTCTAGATAAGTGACTTGAAAAGAATAGAAAAGGTCAAGACGATATTCATAAAACGAGTATTATCAAGTCGGGAAAACAGCGCCTTCATGACTGGTACACGAGCTCATGAAGGAGACTTACTTCGTAAAGCACTAGTTACCATCCACAGAACCCTGCCAGGAACTATTCAATATCAGAGAAAGGAAGAAAAATGAGATAGGACTAGAATTCTACACCACTTCAGCCACGACGGGTAAGAGATGCAAAAAAATAAAGTGCAAGAGCCAGAGACACGTTACAGCAAGAACAGCAAGCCCTGAGTTCCACTACAAAATATGCGAAAACAAGAGATTCCAAGAACCGAATGAAGAATGCCAGTGCGTGTTATGTGGACAGAGCTGTGGGAAATATATAATATGTGCAAAGAGAACAAAATATCTTACAGACTAAAGCAAAGATTAAACTGATATTCTTTAATTCTGTACATTAATGTCTACTAGAGCGCACTTTTCTTGATAATAGAATAACATTTCAAAGCATTTTAGTAGCGAGAATGATCACTGGTACAAATAAGTGGAGACAATGGCAGCAGATAGATGAATCGGTACTCATAAACCTGCTTTGACGATGGCTATATTTAGACTCAGTTTCTAATTGTTGAAAGAAGAGGTATGGAACTAAAGGAGGCCACGGAGCTAGTTAGGAAAAGGTGTTTTGTAAATTCAGAGAGGATTTCAGACTGAACTCTGAAAGGCATAACAGTCTATTCCACGCAACCCGACTGTTGGCAGCCCTGAAGATGGTTTTCAATGATTCCCATTTTTCACAATAGGCAAAAGCACGGGCTGTATCTTAATCAAGGCCACGCGTGCATCATTTCCAGTCCCATCGTAGCCAAAAGACCAGCCTGAGTCGGAACGATGTAAAACAAATAGAAAGAAAAACTTATCCTTCCATCACCCCATACTAAAGTTAAGAGTTTTCTACTTAAAAAATGTGACGTAAGAAAAGCGAACTAACAAGATATCGGTGTACTTTTCGAAACGTCAACTGATCTGGAATTAATGAACTTCATTCAAACTAATATTGAAACTCTTCGGGTACTTCGTTATATGAGCTTTCATTTCAAGAGGGCCCCGGCTTCGAGTCATACCAATGGCTGAATAAAAGTAGGCTTACATATTCCAGGAACTAAGTATATGGAGTTCCAAAAAAAGCAATCATTTATTTCTCCGCAGAATACAACCCGAATTGGAGGTACGGTCATTGAAAGAGGTGATAATTACCAGTACCCAGGGCCTACTTGGGGTTAATTATTGACTACAACTTAAACTGGTCCAAGCATATCGTCAATATAATTACAAAAGTAAGTCCAGTACGGGGTGAAATAAATAAATAAATAAATAAATAAATAAATAAATAAATAAATAAATAAATAAATAAAAAATATCTCACGTGCACAAAATGCATAGAACTAATAGGTACGATAGAGCAGGCATGTATTATTTTCTCCTTAAAACTCATTGTAATTTGTTCCTACAGCGGAGCGTACCGGTACCGCTACTAGCAGAGGGTATCGAGACATCCAAAATAAGGAAAGGAATCAGTCCTTTCAATTTCAACCCCAAGTCAAATAAGGAAAATATCTCTGTTTATGCGGCAGATGTTCTGTACATCCTGTTCCTGCCAGTTGTAACATAGAGTGTGTTGCTGGTGGTGGTGATTTTTGTATTAATGGGAAGTGGAAGAATCGCAGGAAGGAACGATAACAAGTTTCTGAAGATAAAGAAAGCGTTCTAATTTTAAAGTATAAATATGTAATGATGTCCGCCTCTGTGGTGTAGTGGTTAGTGTGAATAGCTGCCACCCCCGGAGGCCCGGGTTCGATTCTGCCTCGAAATTTCGAAAGTGGTACGAGGGCTGGAACGCGCTCTACTCAGCCTTGTGAGGTCAACTGAGTAGAGGAGGATTCGATTCCCACCTCAGCCATCCTCCAAGTGGTTTTCCGTGAATTCCCACTTCTCCAAGCAAATGCCGGGATGGTATCTAACTTAAGGCCACCACCGCTTCCTTCCACCTTCCTTGCCTATTCCTTCAAATCTTCCCATTCCCCCCCCCCCGTCAGGCCCCGGTTCAGCATAGCAGGTGAGGCCACCTGGGCGAGATACCGGCCCTCCTCCCCAGTGAATCCTCCGACCCAAAGACTCACGCTCCAGGACACTGCCCTTGAAGCGGTAGAGACGGGAACCCTGCTTGAGTCCGAGGGTAAAACCAAGCCTAGAGTGTAAACGGACTAAGAAAGATAGAAAGAAAGAAATAGATGATAAATTGTTTATTTATGAAATACGAACTCTGTTAACTAACTGTAATATTGGGTGAGTTCTTTACCCGACTCCTTCACTGAATGGCCAGTGTTAGGGCCTTCGGGTCAGAGGGTCCCGCGTTCGATTCCCGGTCGGGTCGGAGATTTGAATCGCGTCTGATTAATTCTTCTGGTTCGGGGACTGGGTGTTTGTGTTTGTTCCAACATTTTCCTCTTCATATTCAGACAACACGCTACATTACCAGCCATCACAGAAACACGCAATAGTGATAACATCCCTGCATAGGTCAGGAAGGGCATCCGGACATAAAACAGGACCAAACCCACACGTGCGACTCAGAAGAATTGAGTCTTGTTTTATGAAGCATTGCTATTTATTTATTTATTATTATTGATTTTTGCATGTTGCTTTACGTCGCATCGACACAGATGGGTCTTATGGCGACGATGGCACAGGAAAGGGCTTGGAGTGGGAAGGAAGCGGCCGTGGCCTTAATTAAGGTACAGCCCCAACATTTGCTTGGTATAAAAATGGGAAACCACGGAAAACCATCTTCAGGGCAGCCGACAGTAAGGTTCGAACCCACTATCTCCCGAATACTGGATACTGGCCGCACTTAAGCGACTGCAGCTATCGAGGTCGGTGAAGCATTGCTATTGTCTTCTTTAATTTCAATTTTCAATGTATTATAAATAAGGTTTTCTAAAACTCACCTCTAGTCCAATGCATGAAGTTGTAATTCCTTTGTAATGTAGAAACAAACCAAAGATTGTCTGAAGCACAAGACACTAACTGCTCAGTGTAACTCCGCACTTCTTGTAATACAACTGTTACCTACTACTTCCTTCACTTGAATCTGTGTGCTGCGAAGCGGAGGTCTTTGCCGTTGAGTATCGACGAGCGCTTTCAATCTCTACTACCAGCTGCATGTTTCCCATACAAATCATTTCTGTCGTGGTTAGCTATTCCGGATCTTATTTCGCATCAAGTCGGTAAACGAAGTTATGCAAAGTTGCTTTCATTGCTCAGTTCAGACTACATTGAATGGTATCAAAATCAATCAGTCAATACTGATCTGCATTTAGGGCAGTCGCCCAGGTGGCAGATTCCCTATCTGTTGCTTTCCTAGCCTTTTCCGAAATGATTTCAAAGAAATTGGAAACTCCCCTTCCTATAAATGAATATTTGCCCCAGTTTGTCCTCTTGAATTCCAACTTTAACTTCATATTGTGATCTTTCCTACTTTTATAGACGCCATTAAAACCTATTCGTCTACTAATGTCATTCCACGCCATCTCTCCGCTGACAGCTCGGAACATACCACTTAGTCGAGCAGCTCTTCTTCTTTCTCTCAATTCTTCCCAACCCAAACATTGCAACATTTTTGTAACGCTACTCTTTTGTCGCAAATCACCCAGAACAAATCGAGCTGCTTTTCTTTGGATTTTTTCCAGTTCTTGAATCAGGTAATCCTGGTGAGGGTCCCATACACTGGAACCATACTCTAGTTGGGGTCTTACCAGAGACTTATATGCACTCTCCCTTACATCCTTACTACAACCCCTTAACACCCTCATAACCATGTGCAGAGATCGGTACCCTTTATTTACAATCCCATTTATGTGATTACCCCAGTGGAGATCTTTCCTTATAAACACCTAGATACTTACAATGATCCCCA
Organism: Anabrus simplex; assembly: GCF_040414725.1. Classification (NCBI taxonomy): domain Eukaryota; kingdom Metazoa; phylum Arthropoda; class Insecta; order Orthoptera; family Tettigoniidae; genus Anabrus; species Anabrus simplex. Next base: position 311,335,755 of record NC_090270.1, read on the forward strand.
AAAGGAACTTTCACCCCATCAACGCAGTAATTAAAACTGAGAGGACTTTTCCTATTTGTAAAACTCACAACCTGACTTTTAGCCACGTTTATCAACATACCATTGCCTGCTGTCCATCTCACAATATTTTCGAGGTCACGTTGCAGTTGCTCACAATCTTGTAACTTATTTATCACTCTATAGAGAATAACATCATCCGCAAAAAGCCTTACCTCCGATTCCACTCCTTTACTCATCTCATTTATATATATAAGAAAACATAAAGGTCCGATAACACTGCCCTGAGGAACTCCCCTCTCAACTATTACAGGGTCAGACAAAGCTTCACCTACTCTAACTCTCTGAGATCTATTTTCTAGAAATATAGCAACCCATTCAGTCACTCTTTTGTCTAGTCCAATTGCACTCATTTTTGCCAGTAGTCTCCCATGATCCACCCTATCAAATGCTTTAGACATGTCATTCGCGATACAGTCCATTTGACCTCCAAAATCCAAGATATCTGCTATATCTTGCTGGAATCCTACAAGTTGAGCTTCAGTGGAATAACCTTTCCTAAAACCGAATTGCCTTCTATCGAACCAGTTATTAATTTCACAAATATGTCTAATATAATCAGAAAGAATGCCTTCCCAAAACTTACATACAATGCATGTCAAACTTACTGGCCTGTAATTTTCAGCTTTATGTCTATCACCCTCTCATTTTTACACAGGGGCTACTATAGCAACTCTCCATTCATTTGGTATAGTTCCTTCGGCCAAACAATAATCAAATAAGTACTTCAGATATGGTACTATATCCCAACCCATTGTCTTTAGTATATCCCCAGAAATCTGATCAATTCCAGCCGCTTTTCTAGTTTTCAACTTTTGTATCTTATTGTAAATGTCATTGTTATCATACGTAAATTTTATTACTTCTTTGGTGTAAGATCAACTATTCACACATTCACAGAGTATATGACGTAAGAATTGCCGGTAAGTAAGCAACGAGTTATTTTTAGTGGTTTAACATTTGCACTATGGATGGGAAAGGGCTAAGCTTTGGAAATAAGTGGCCATGGCGTTAATTAAGTTACAACCCCTGTATTTGTCTAGTGTGAAAATCAGAAACCACGGAAAACCATCTTCAGGTCAGCCGACGGTGAAGTTCGAACCCGCTATGTCCTGAATGCAAGGTCAAAGCTATGTGACCCGAACCATGCAGGCAACTCGCTCGGTACCATAAGGTACAATTCCTTCTGATTTTTAGAGTTAGAATCTCCATTCTACCGGCGAGCTGGCCGTGCGGTTAGGGGCGCGCAGCTGTGAGCTTGCATCCGGGAGATAGTGGCTGTACCTTAAAGAAGGCCAAGGCCGCCTCCTTCCTACTCCTAGTCCTTTCCAATCCAAAATCCATCTGTGTCGGTGAGACGCAAAGCTAGTTGTAAATCTCCTTTCTGAAAACAATGACAAGAGGTAAGGGAAGACATTCAGGGACAAAGTGATAAATTCAAATATCGAGTGAGTTGGATACACCGTTGGGTCATCTGTCAGCTTGCATTCGGGAGATTGTGGCTTCGAACATCACTGTCGACATCTTTGAAGATGGTTTTTTCGTGGTTCCCCATTTTCACACCAGGCCAATGCTGGACCTGTTTTTTAATCAAGGCAACGGTGGCTTCCTTCCCAGTCCTAGCCCTTTCCTATCCCAGAGTAACCATAAAGCCTGTTTGTCTCGGTGAAACGCGAACCAAAATTGCAAAATATAGATAGATAATCATATAAAATGCAAAGATCTGCCTGTACACAAATCATGGACGAAGTCGTCTCCGTACAGGCTTTTTTTTTTTTTTTTTTTTTTTGCTTGTGGCTTTATATCACACCGACACAGATAGGTCTTATGGTGACAATGGGATAGGAAAGGTCTAGCAGTTGGAAGGAAGGGGCCGTGGCATCAATTAAGGTACAGACCTAGCATTTGCCTGGTGTGAAAATGCGAAACCACGGAGAGCCATCTTCAGGGCTGCCGACAGTGGGATTCGAACCCACTGACTCCCGGATGCAAGCTCTCAGCCGCGCAACCTTAACGTCACGGCCAACTCGCCCGGTCGTTCAGGCTATGAAGGCCCTTGGACAGGTGGAAGGTAAAGGCTTCCACTATCCCTAACCTCGGCACTTGGTGGGGTAGAGTGATTAGCTCTACGCCCGGCCGCCTTTGCCGCCAGAAATTAACTTGGTATTCATTTTTGGCGTAGGCTGTGTGAACCTCAGGGCCATGAGCACCTCCGGAATTGGAAATCTCGTTTCTTAAATTTTTCGAGATTCTTTTTTTTTTCTAGGGGCTTTACGTCGTACCGACACAGATAGGTCTTATGGCGACGATGGGATGAGAAAGACCTAGGAGTTGGAAGGAAGCGGCCGTGGCCTTAATTAAGGTACAGCCCCAGCATTTGCCTGGTGTGAAAATGGGAAACCACGGAAAACCATTTTCAGGGCTGCCGACAGTGGGATTCGAACCTACTATCTCCCGGATGCAAGCTCACAGCCGCGCGCCTCTACGCACACGGCCAACTCGCCCGGTTTTTGAGATTCCAACGTGGAATCGAACCGGCGTCCTTGCGGGTGAACCGAGTACGCCATTACCGCCTCGCCCAGGCAGCCCCACAAATCATGGACGACAGGATGATAAATATCATCCACTATCCACAACCTCGGCACTGAAGGGGATAGAGCGATTATCTCTACACCCGGCCACCTTTGTCTCCAGGAATTAACCTGGTACTCATTTTTGTTGTAGGCTGAATGGACCACCAGACCTTGTGCCTCTCTCAAGGCCACACGACATTATTATTCAACTGTATCCTAGAGAAAATTGTAAGAATGTGGAAAGAAATGTTAAAGGAACACGGCATTTTGTCAATAAATTTGGAGAGAAATGTTATGGTGTTGAAATAAATTGTCTAGCATTTGCAGACGATTTCGCTATACTTACGGAATTACCTAACAGATGCAGCAATACAAATCAATCTTTAGGAAGATATATCCAACAAAACAGGCTTGAGAGTCTCTGTAGAGAAAACCAAATTTATAACGGACATGAAAAACTGTTACCACGCGAGTACCTGCAGTTGTGAGCTTGCATCAGGACACAGTGGGTTCGAACCCCAGTGTCGTCAGCCCTGATGATAGTTTTCCGTGGTTTCCTATTATCTCGCCAAGCAAATGTGCTTAATTAAGGCCACGGCCGCTTCCTTCCCACTCCTAGCCCTCCATGTCCATACGCGAGCGAATGCCTAGTATTAAATTGCCGTGTAATATTCTTCTAAAGTATTCACTGCCTTAATGTAATTCATAATCACACCATCTATCATTGCAAGTACAGTATATGTGCTTTAAACCTTTCAACAGTAGTTAGTAGGCTACAGTTGTGCACATCTGCATTTATGTTAGTTAAGCTCATATATTTTGTTGTATTTGTCATCTTTCCTATTCATTTCTCTGTTTCTAGTGTACTCAAAATCCAAATGCAAGTCTCCCACTATGTTCTGAAAAATAAATAAATAAATAAATAAATATATAAATAAATATATAAATAAATAAAAAAATAAATAAATAAATAAATAAATAAATAAATAAATATTTTAAAATGTAAATAAAAATAGAACTAGCCAAGGGGCCCAATCCCTCCTCCATCTCTCTCATCTTTCACATGCTTTTACCCATTTCTTTTCTCCGTCACACATCCTGAAACCACCCGAAGCTCTTGGCCAGAGAGAGGGTGTTTCGCTTTAGGTGGCCCGCCCCACCCCATCAGGGAGGGGAATGAAAGCTTTGTAAAATAATAAAAAAAATAGTAACAAATTATAGATTAGATAAGCTTGAAAGATTGGAAAAAAGAATCGTTAGGAAAATACTGGGTCCAATGAAAAGTACAGAATTGTGGAAATTAAGAAGTAATAAGGAAATCTATGGGAACATAGAAAACATAACCTAAACAAAAAGAAAAGGAGACTGTTATTTTTTGGGCACATCTTTAGGATGGATGAAAACAGATATCAATGCTGGTGACAAATTTAAGGGAAACTGTCATCATTGCCTTAAGGGGTTCATTAATAATTCTAAGAAATCATTGTTACAATTCGGTTACCATATATTTTTCTCAACTGTGTCTATTTCTTTTCTAAAAATGAATGTAAAAGTGTATTTTGTCGCAAGCCAGCCTCTGCATGAGAGGAAGTATATTTTATAAAATAAAAAATAAAATTGTACTAAAATAACTTGGGGAGAAAAATCTACTACAATAACCTGGATCAAACCGAAATTATCATGTGGTTCCTAGCAAGCTATAACTGGAAGAAAAGAGGAAATAAATGGGTGGGTCTTGAGGATCTCGTGTACCGACCACATCACAGACGTGGAGTTTCTTTTTAGAGTGAACTGTCTATCTCAATTATTGACAACACTTAATAAAAAGAGGAAGCACGAATATCTTGGCTACATTATGAGAAACGAGAAAAGACATCTGCTTGTACGAGGAAAACTAGGAGTTAGAAGGGGTTGATGAACTTTCTGGTTGTTAATTTGAGAGGATGATACAATTTTAACTGTACTCAGCTATGCCCTCGACAAACCAAAGACAACAATGATGACAAATAGCACTCTGGAACAGAAAAGCACAACAAGAATTATACGGCCCTCTGAATCTTCAACGGCGAACTACCCTTTTCATAGAGCTTCCATTCACTATCTGCTTCGCGACGACTAAATAAATATATCGAATCTCAGATTTTACAAGGGGTAAATAACGAAACTGTCTTATAAATAGCTAGAATGCTGTGTTACATTGGTCAATAGTCGGTGGAATTAAAGTGGAGAGTCCTCGTAGCGTTACAACTTTTTAATATACATGAAACACGAAGCGGCATTAACATTACCTCCTTAACATCTTTCGTGTCAAGGTCTTTATAGGCGCAGTATAAAGTTATATGACCGGATAAATCGATTGATGCTTCAAGGATAAACCGAAAACAAGGAAGAACTCCGTCAATATCCATTTTAAACGATGGCTTGGTAAGTGAGCAGAAGTCATTCATTACAAACATCTTGTGGAAATAGAACATTCGGATATGAAGTTTCATTAGCTGTCTCTCTTTAGTAGATTGAACTGAACTTACGAATTTCGTATTTATTACAGTTTGCAATGAGGTTGATGAACCTCTTAATTCAGCGTCTACAATGATTTCGAAACAAACTGAAAAAGAAACTAAAACTGAAAACTTAATATAAGCTATTTAAAATTAGATCGATACTGCCATGTGGAGGTTTCTATACTGTTCACATTTTAGACGGGAAAGTTGAAGATAATAAAGAGTAACACGAACAACAAACATTTGCATACTATGTATGCATTTTTTCTGTAGCATTACCTGTAGCAGAGGATAAAAATGAGAAAATACAGGATGAACAAATTAAAACTGGTGCAGAAAATACAATAGGACTGACGTGGAATAGACGTTTGTTCATAAACATCACGGAAGATGCTGAAAAGGGCCACCGTTGACGTCGAGGCAAGGCTGTGCTCGATTTATCAAGCTGTGAGACACGCGTAACAAGTCCGCCTGAGGGATAGCAGCTATAGCGTTTTCAATGTTCTGTTCTAGCTCTTCCAGTGTGTGAGGATTATGGAGTACACCTGATCCTTCAATTTTCCCCACGGGCAAGAATCAGAGAGAGAGAGAGAGAGAGAGAGAGAGATCAGGCGATCGAGATGGCCAAGTAATTGACTTGTAAGGATACAGATGCAGGTCCTTTTTGATAATGTTTCGACACCATGATTTGTTAATTCTCACTTGCACTCCGGCTCCATGGCTAAATGGTTAGCGTGCTGGCCTTTGGTCACAGGGGTACCAGGTTCGATTCCTGGCAGGGTCGGGAATTTTAACCATAACTAGTTAATTCCGCTGGCACGGGGGATGTGTGTACGTGTACGTGTCGTCTTCATCATCATTTCATCCTCATCACGACGTGCAGGTCGCCTGCGGGAGTCAAGTTAAAAGACCTGCATCTGGCGAGCCGAACTTGTCCTCGGACACTCCCGGCACTAAAAGCCACGCACCATTTCATTTCTCACTTGCACAGATAAACAGCGTTGAAATTTCGTTGGACTTCGTTCCAGACTTTCCTTCACTAGAGCAGTGTTTTCTGGTGTTCGAACTCTTTTCGAATAGTTATTGTTTTCATTTGTTACAGAGTCCGCTTCGCGCAATTTTGCCACTAAGTTTTGAATAGCAGACTTTGCTGGGGGTTTTGCCAAAACGCTTCCAGTCTTAAAATGTTTGTGCAAACAGTTCCGCACAGGTTTTTCACGAATCTTGCTTCGCATAACACTCGACAATGGAAACGCGCCGTTTTGTCGTGAGCACCATTTTGTGTTGCATTCAACTGGTCACTAAACACGTCTGCTCCTCTCACTCATTCACACGTTATGACACAGTGACGTACTCGGAACAGAGCATGCGAGAGATGAACACGCGCGGGCATGTGACAGCAACCGATTGATGCATAGACAACACGGTTTCTAGCACGAACAGTTCTCCTGCTCATTAACAGGGGTCAGTTCCGCGTCAGTCTAATACATATACTCCGGGGCAATTTTATTTTGCCCACTCATTAGAATTACAATCGAACCTCGATATCTTGAACTTCTATTACTCGAATTTTCAGTATGTCGAAGCAAGACCAACTATAATATATCAGACCTTAACCGACCTATCGAAACTGTCCATAATGGCGGCAGCTGGAGTGCTAGCATGCGTTTGTTTTGATTTGTGTAAGCCGTGTTGTTACCAAATATTTACGGAAATTTGAATATTATTAATCGTATATTATATTTATTTATATTCTTAAGAAGGTTACAGATCCTCTTTCAGTGCCGTAAGAAGCTATTTGTTCTCAAAGAGCTTATTTATTCCAACAATATTGGTGGTGATAAGGTTAATGTTGATTCTCGTGTTCTTCTCTGAAAGTTTTTTCTTCATTTTTAGTTACCTATGCAATATGTTTATAGTTTAATGTGCTGTGTGCCTGGATGTAAGTAAGAGCTTAAGTGTTCCCGTTTCCAAAAGACCTAGTATTAAAACAAAATTGGGTTAAGAGCATTCGTAAGGAAAACTTCGAACCGAATCATAGCACTAACAATGTTGTGTGGATTAATCATTTTATCATTTTTGAAATCAAATATATTGTTAGGGAAGACATTATATACCCATAGAAGATGGTGATCTAATTCGAGTGCCGCGCAAACTTCCGAAGTTTAAACTAATGATGCCTATCCTAGCATTTGCCTTATCAGCCAACGTACCTTACTACAAAGAACATTAAGTCAGTCCCAGAAATCATGACTAAAATTTATGATTTAGAGACTAAATTAATCTTAAACGGTGGCGCAAGAATGATGTAATTAATTTTCAACGTTTTACAATGAACATGCGTAAACTAAACCTAACCCCATTTCCCGTGGAGTGAACATGAGGATTGTGTTCTTTTATATAAAATACAATTATGCCATCAATTCTGGTGAGTTTTAAGCTAACGAGTGCTTTAGATGGTCAAGTGTATCATACAAATATCGCTTGTACTTACTCAACAATACAGGTGGATTTTGGAGGGTTGAAATTTTGTTGGAGAAATTCGTTTGCGTGTTTTACATAATGGGCTGTGGTTAATGGTGGTGTGACATCTATATATCGTATTTGCTGACCGGAGATTCATATGTGATATATTTTTATACACTCTGTCTGTTTCAACCTGACGTTGATACAATAATTCTCCCTTCGTTATTTTCCCCTCTGAAATTTCATTTAGAATTACAATACGCTATAAGGCTACTTTTGGTGTTTAATTATTCATATTTTGAGTTAGTGAGTTGCATTTCATGACGTTCGACTTGTGATATTTTCTTTAGGTGACTCGAAATAAACATGCATAACCTTTCCCTCAACCTCTCATATCGCACACCTATGTCCGCCATGTTTATTCTGGATTACGGTCTGATGTAATTGTAGTTGGTCTTGGTCGAAGTAACTTAAATTTCCCGACCGTTTCTCCTATTCTCTGCGTGTATTTATTTCTCTATTACTCGAAATTCGGTTACACGAATTTCTCGATTTCTTGACGCAAACGTTTCCTCCCTTGAAGCATAAAACACTCAGTAACTCGAATTTTGTGCAACATTAACTGTGCAGTACGGCATTTGAGTTGTGTGAGGAACAGTTAACAAGTAAAGAATGGTTTACAGTGATACCGGGAGCTGATATGAGGGAAACTGAAAAACTAAAACTTCTAGTGATCGGAATATCGGTGAAGCCCGCTGTTTCTCGGGTGTGAATTAATTACCGGTACGTACGAAAGCGAACCCCCGAAGTCGCGGATGACAAGCTCCATTTACGAATATCGACTGCGTGGAACTGACGAGAAGTTTCAACGTGAATGGAGGAAAGGTTAACCGTAACAAACAGAAGAGACTAACGGATTTTTTCCAAAGGTGTTAATGGAGGTGTGTTTCTCGTTTCACTGCTGAATGTACTGTATCCTGTCTTCTATAAAGTTATTATAATAAGGGTTATAATTAAATTAATGCCGTACAATAGTTTGTTCGTATATGTTTACATACTGTTAAAAATTATGTGTTTAGTATAAGCCCGTAGATCCATATGTTTCATTTATGTGCTATACATTATAAAAAACGGTATTCTCCATATCTCGAATTTCGATAACTCGAAATAAAATGTAGCACCCGAGATTATTTGAGATATCGAGGTTCCACTGTATCCACCCACCCCTCCCTTTTCCCCGCTCCTCTTCTAGATACTGGCGCCGACTCCGTATGGATGGAGCGACAGTGTGGTGACAGCCAACACCCAGTAACCTAGTTACACAAACCAATTCAAGAGACTAGTTTCATTAGGACATAAGGCACAAATTTTCAATTTTAATATTCCATCATATTTCCATATTCTACTGATTTCTAATGATTCATCAAACTGATGTTATACATTCAGAATATACCGAATATCTGTAACTAAAAATATGAATGAAAATTTACTGGAAGCCAGTTATATAACTTTCCCTGTAGATTAGGTTAAATGAAAATAGTTTACAATACTCTACCGCAGTGGCAGTTTTGATTATTTTCATAATTTAACGCCCCTATTTTCAAAATAATAACACTAATTTTAATTAGTTGTGGTGTAGGTTACTGTAGTCACGTCCTATATAGTTCGTGAACCAAGGACAAAGGCCGAGTGGCCAAGTAAATGGGCCTGAGAGTCGGGATACCTATTGCAAAGGAATAGGAATGGGCACCTCGGACTTATTCTGAGTAACGGCCCCCCTTGTGCTCAGGCGGCTAGGACTATACACTCCACCGGAGGTCCCTAACACGTTAGAGGAGAGATCCCTTCAGGGACTATGTGTAAGTAGGGTAGCATTCTGATTCACGGAATTTCTGCCGACAGACTCAGAACATTTGAAGCAAGCTTCGGGCCTAGGGAAGTAACGGAGTTCCACTTTCATTTGACAGGCGAGAGACTCCCTGGAAATAACTTGGCGAGCGTAATTGAATTCAATGGGGAGCAATCAATATTAATAGGGCTTATGGAAGAAATAAATTATACACACTGAGTCAGCAAAGAGTAAGCGTCTGGATATGTTCGGAATTAATAATATTGGGATAAGGGGAGATAACGATTAAGAGATAGGAGGTTATAAGTTATTATAAATGGGAGGTTAGCAGCTGAACGAATTAGGTTGAGAATTGTCTCAGTCTACCCACCCTGCGAGAGTTGGAAATAGATCTGAAGGATACGAAAAGATGATAGGTAAATATGGGGAAGGTATGGAAGCTATAAAGAATGAGAAGCGTTTACAGGATTTCTGTGCTAGTATGGGATTAGCAGTTACAAGTACATTCTTCAAACACAAGGCTATTCACCGTTACACAAGGGAGAATAGGGATACCATATCCATAATAGACTACTGTATATCAAAACCGACTTGTAATTCAATAAATCTGTTAGGAATGTGCGGGAATTTCGGAGATACTTTGATGATACAGACTACTACATGATCTGTAGTGACCTAGGACTTTCTCTCAGAGTCCAACCCTTCGTAAGGGTGTAGTGGCATCACGCGACAAGCCTTTTGGTTATCTGCCTCCAAGAGTCTCTGTTTTGGGTATGGTGACTTGCTTGCTGTAAGCTCATCCTGGTCAATCTCTTGATCTGATCCACATCCATCGTAACGGTGCATGTCCTCTAGGTCTTGGGCCGTCGACTCTTCCCTCTATGATAAGTATTTCCATAGCCTCCTGTCTTCTGGCAATATGACCAAAATATCTGAGCTGTTTTTCGTTGATAAGGGTCGACAGTCTTGTTCTGATGCCGAGCTGTTGCAGGATCGATTCATTAGTACGGTGCATTGTCCATGGTATTCTCAGTAATCTCCTAAAGCACCACATTTCTAGAGCATCAATCCTGCGGCGATCCGCCATCTTCATCGTCCAAGTTTCTGCTGCATAGGTCGCGATAGGGAAGATCAGACTTCGAATGAGGGTAAGGTTTGTCTTGGAAGTGATGGAGGTGTCTTCCAGATGCGAGTAAGTTTTGCTGTTGAATTTATCGCAGTCGCAATCCGCTTACGGATCTCAGATTCACAGTCTCCGGTATTTGTAACAATAGATCACAGATACTCGAAGCGACTGACAACTTCATAATCAGAAATTCTTGTTATGGTAGGTCTGTTGTTATTAAAACGATCTACAATCATCACTTTGGTCTTTTTATTGGTGATTTCAAGACCATATTCTCTGCTTCGCTCGTATAACCTCGGCATGATGGTTTGTAGTTCTTGATGGTCTGTTGCAATTATCACAGTGTTATCCGCATATCTGAGATTGTTAATTTTCCTGCCACCAACTGTGATGCCGTCACTCCAATATTCGAGAATCTCCCACATAATGTACTCACTGTATACATTGAATAGGAGGGGGGGAGAATGCAAGGATAGGAAAAGTGAAATCAGTCTGCAGATGAATAAGGGTAGAAAATCTCCAGGACGAGAAAATTAGAAATAAGTACGTGTATATGATTAGTGAAAATTCCCAAACAAGAGATAGTATGTATGCTAAGGGTATAGAAAGAGAATGAGTGGCAAATAATGATGCTGTAGAGAAAAACCAAGGGAATGTGTGCAAAGATGGGAAAAGGTGAACATCTTGGTGGAATGATGAAGTGAGAGCAGCTTGTAAACATAAAAGGAGTGCTTGTCAGATATGGCTCCAAACAAGGACTGATGTAGACAGCGAATTGTATGTAGATGAAAGAAGCAAAGCAAAACAAATAATTGTTGTATCCAAGAAGAAGACGTGGGAAAATTTTGGTAATAACCTGGAAAGGCTAGGTCAACTGGCAGGAAAACCTTTCTGGACAGTAATAAAAAAACTTAGAAAAGGAGGAGGGAAAGGAAATGAACAGTGTTTTGGATAAATCAAGTGAATTATAATGGATCACAGAGAATCACTGGACAGGTGGAAGGAAATCTTTTCAAAATAAAAGGAAATCTTCCTGGTGACTTCGCAAACTACCAAGCTCATGAGAAGAAGGACAATGATGTTGGTGAAATTACGCTTGAGGAAGTTGAAAGGATGGTAAATAAACTCAACGTATTCACTGGTATTTTGGAAGGGAGAGTGCCATCAGTGGCTGAGAGGAAGTGGATACCGAGCTTAAGTGCGTCCAGTATCCAGTATTCGGGAGATAGTAGGTTCGAATCCTACTGTCGGCAGCCCTGAAAATGGTTTTCCGTGGTTTCCCATTTTCACACCAGGCAAATGCTGGGCTGTGCCTTAATTAAGGCCGCGACCGCTTCCTTCCCACTCCAAGCCCTTTCCTGTCCCATCGTCGCCATAAGACCTATCTGTGTCGGTGCGACGTAAAGCAACTAGCAAAAAAAAAAAGGAAGTGGATAAAAACCAGTGTGGTTTCAGACCGCATAGGGGCTGTCAGGATCAGACTTTCTGTATGCGCCAGATAATTGAAAATACTACGAGGGGAATAGACATTTGTGTCCGTAGATGTAGAGAAGACATTTGACAGAGTAACCAGCGCAAGATGTCCGCCGTACTGGGGGATTATGGGATTAAGGCTATCAATTGATGGAAGAATGAGTTCTTGGTTAAAGGTACTTACAGGGGTTAGACAAGGCTGTACTCTTTCACCTTTGTTGTTCATAGTTTACATGGATCATCTGTTGAAAGGTATAAACTCGCAGGGAGGGATTCAGTTAGGTGGAAATGTAGTAAGCAGTCTGGCCTATGCCGACGACACAGTTTTAACGGCGGACGTGCTGAATGCCTGCAGTCTAATATCATAGAACTTGAAAATAGGTGCAACGAGTATGATATGAAAATTAGCCTTTCAAAAAGCTAAACCAATGTCAGGAGGTAAGAAACCTAAGAGAATCGAACGTCAAGGTGGGAAAACAAAACTGGAAGAGGTAGATAATTTTAATTATTTAGGATATGTATTCTCCCACGATGGTAATATAGTACGTGAGATTGAATCAAGTTGCCTTAAAGCTAATGCAGTGAGCTCGCAGTTGCGATCAACAGTATTACGTGTAAGAAAGAAGGAAGGACGTCAGCTCCCGGACGAAAGTATGTTTACATCGGCCTGTTTTCAGACCAGCTTTGCTTTACGGGAATGAAAGCTGGGTGGACTCAGGCATCTTATTCCTAAGTTAGAAGTAACAGACATGAAAGTAACGAGAATGATGGCTGGTACAATCAGGTGAGAACAATGGCAAGAAGATACCGGAAGTGAGGAAGTAAAGGCTATATTAGGAATAATTCGATAAATGAAGCTGTACGCGTAAACCGGCTTCGGTGGTGGAGTCATGTGAGGCGAATGGCGGGGGATAGGTTGTCTAGGGGAATAATGGACTAGGTCATCGAGGGTAAAAGAAGTGGAGGGAAAACTATGTTTAGACTCAGTTTGTAATGAAATGAAATGAAATGGCGTATGGCTTTTGGTGCCGGGATATGTCCGAGGACTTCGCTTCGCCAGGTGCAGGTCTTTTGATTTGACTCCCGTAGGCAACCTGCGCGTCGTGATGAGGATGAAATGATGATGAAGACGACACATACACCCAGTCCCCCTGCCAGGGGAATAAACCAATTATGGTTAAAATTCCCGACCCTGCCGGGAATCGAATCCGGGATCCCTGCGACTAAAGGCCAGCACGCTAACCTTTTAGCCATGGAGCCGGACAGTTTGTAATGACTGAAAGAGAAGAGGTATAAACGAGGCCACAGAGCTAGTTACAAATACACGAATTTGACGGCGTCTAGTTAATTCACAGAGATTTACAGACTGAACGCTTGAAAACATAAAAGTCGCTAGTGAAGATTAATGAAATATGGCCTTTAAAAAGGAATGGCTAAAATGTTATTTACTCCACTGCGTATAAATGGTGACATTATTTAAAAAAGTTTAATATATTTGTGTGTTCATGCCTTCAATTATATGACCTAACTGATTGAGAAATAACAGTACGGTATACTACCGAACAGATAAAATAGAGATCATTAGCCGCGAAACATAGGGCTGTACCTTATATACTACAGCTCCCACATGAATTTAATTTTCGCAGCTATAGGCCCCCCGATACTGAGGCCATATTCAAATACTCCACAAAGTGTAATGCATAGATGTTGGTACATTTTACGGCTCGTTCATTAGGCCTATAATAATATTATTTTCCAAAAAATGTTTCCAATCCGCATATTATTTTGTATTATCACTGGTACACAGTTACAAACAATTCTTTAGAGGGTGTATAATAATAATAATAATAATAAACAATCGTACGACCTCGGCTACTACGCAACGATGTTTTTATTTAACACCATTTTGGCTGAATGTCAATTTTGATTTCCAGTTTTAAGCTACCAGATGGCAGAGAAACCAGATCGCTGTTGGGCGATCTATAACAAATTTTAATTAATTTTGTCGTGAAGACATCCAATGTGTCACCAGTGATCTTTCACGTGCTTACACCGAGCGAGTGGCCACGTGGTTTGGGTCACGTAGCTATCAGCATGCATTCGGGAGACAGTGGGTTCAAATCCCACGGGGACTGTACCTTAATTAGAACCACGGCCATTTCCTTCTCACTATCGGCAGCCCTGAAGATGGTTTTCCGTGGCTTCCCATTTTCACACCAGGCAAATGCTGGGGCTGTACCTTAATTAAGGCCACGGCCGCTTCCTTCCAACTCCTAGGCCTTTCCTATCCCATCGTCGCCATAAGACCTAACTGTGTCGGTGTCACGTAAGGCTACTTGTAAAAAAAAGAAATGTCGCTTACATCGTACGGTATGGAATGCTGAGTAGAATTATCTCCGATATTTCAACTGCCTTTCCTGGATTTGAACCCATGTTATTGGGATTCGGACGGAATTATAATCAATCAATCAATCAATCAATCAATCATGCAATCGTCAATGATCTGCATTTAGGGCGTGGCAGATTCCCTTTTAATTGTTTACCTACCGAGCTCGATAGCTGCAGTCGCTTAAGTGCGGCCAGTATCCAGTATTCGGGAGATAGTAAGTTCGAACCCCACTGTCGGCAACCCTGAAAATGGTTTTCCGTGGTTTCCCATTTTCACACCAGGCAAATGCTGGGGCTGTACCTTAATTAAGACCACGGCCGCTTCCTTCCCACTCCTGGCCTTTCTTGTCCCATCATCGCCATAAGACCTATCGATGCAGGTGCGACGTAAAGCAACTTGTAAAAAAAATTGTTTACTTCATAGTTACATTTATTTATAATTGTTTACCTAACTTTCTCTTCAATACTTTCAACGAACTTGGTAATTTATCAAAAATTTCCCTTAATAATTTATTCCAATAGCTTACTCCTCGTCCTATAAATAAATATTTGCCCCAATCTGTCCTCTTGAATTCCAACTTTATCTTCATATTATGATCTTTCCTACTTTTAAAAGCTCCACTCAAGCTTATTCTTCTACGTATGGCATTCCACGCCAACTCACCACTGACAGCTCGAAACATAGCGCATAGACGAGTATCTCGTCTCCTTACTCCCAAGTCTTCCCAGCCCAAAGTTTACAACATTTTAGTAACACTACTCCTTTGTCGGAAAACTCCCATAACAAATCGTGCTGCTTTCATTTGAATTTTTCCCAGTTCTCGTATCAAGTAGTCCTGGTGAGGGTCCCATACACTGGAGCCATACTCTAACTGTGGTCTTGCCAGAGACTTATACGCCCCTCTCTTGTACATCCTAAATACTCTCATAACCATGTGAAGAGATCTATAACCTTTCTTAACTACTTTGTTAATATGATTACACCAGTGAAGACCATTCCTTATATTAACACCTAGGTACTTACATTGTTCCCAGGAGGTACTATCACGCCATAAACACAATAATTACAACTGAGAGGACATCGAACAATATGGAGTGTTGAATACAATTATTTCCGTCCTTCACAATTTCAACTGCGTTTCCTGGAGTTGAAGCCATTTTATTAGGATTCGGACGAAGTTATAATAATAATAATTATAATAATAATAATAATAATAATAATAATAATGGAATTCATATATTTTAAACATGAAAGAAGAAATTATTTTTTAAAAAGCAATTGACTTACTTGCGCAAAACGTGTCCTCCTCATAACGCCTGCTGTTGTTCACTGTGTGCGGCTCAAATGCATTCACTATTGTTGGCGAATCCTTCCTAGGATGTATCACACTGCCTCCACTTTCAAGAGTTCCATTCACTAATGCATTTCGTTTCGGGGTGCAGTAACAGACAGAACCTTCCGATCTATCACACTCCCGCAACATAGCACAACACTTTGCAACAATTGGAATATTTTGAATTCTATGATGGACACACTAAGCTAAACCGCTTTTGAACTCACAGGCGAAAGATAAGATCGACGTACACACTATCGATTGCCTCTCGTTCTGTGGCCAGCTGATCAGGATTGCTCTTAATTTTCATCCTTCAAAACAACAGCGCGCGCTCTATCTAGCGGCTATAATTGGCAACCAGCGCCTCCTTTGGGAGGTTGCCATTGATCGCCACGAACATCAGCCTCCGTCTATTTTGGTGTCTTCTTGGCGGCTGCGTTAAACGTTACTGCGCAGGCGTTACTATAACCGCCAGCAATTTTACTATTTCCTCTTTAGTGAGTGGCTGATAAATTAAGTGCAGTACAAGCAAGGATTCTTAAGACACCGACATGAGACACTACAACAGATATATTCTTTGGCATTTCTTCGTGTCATAATACTGAATTACGTATAAAAAAGGCTTTTCTCTTTTTTTCTTTTGCAATCTGCTTTTCGTCGCACCGGCACATACAGGTCTTACTGCGACGATGGGACAGAGAAAAGCTAGAAATGGAAAGGTAATAATAATAATATTAATAATAATAATAAAATGTAAATTCGTGTCCTCATACCGAGATGGTGCAGGTTTTTTCAGGCACACCCCGAATGGAGGCGAGCTGCATGTACTCAGATAGGTCTTATGCCGACGATGGGATAGGAAAGGCCTAGGATTGGGAAGGAAGCGGCCATGGCCTTAATTAAGGTACAGTCCCTGCATTTGCATGGTGTGAAAATGGGAAACCACGGAAAACCATCTTCAGGCTGCTGAGACTGGGCTCGAACCCACTATCTCCCGGTTGCAAGCTCACAGCTGCTTGCCCCTAACCGCACGGCCAACTCACCCGGTAGAAATAATAATAATAATAATAATAATAATAATAATAATAATAATAATAATAATTCTTTCATAATCTGCTTACTCTCCAGGGTCGGTTTTTCCCTCGGACTCAGCGAGGGATCCCACCTCTACCACCTCAAGGGCAGTGTCCAGGAACTTCAGACTTAGGGTCGAGGAATACAACTGCGAAGAATGACCAGTACCTCGCCCAGGTGGCCTCACCTGCTATGTTGAACAGGGGCCTTGTGAGGGAATGGGAAGATTGGAAGGGATAGACAAGGAAGAGGGAAGGAAGCAGCCGTGGCCTTCAGTTAGGTACCATCCCGGCATTTGCCTGGAAGAGAAGTGGGAAACTACGGAAAAACCACTTCCAGGATGGATGAGGTGGGAATCGAACCCACCTCTACTCAGTTGACATCCCGAGCCTTCGTACCACTTTTCAAATTTCGTGGCAGAGCCTGGTATCGAACCCGGGCCTCCGGGGGTGGCAGCTAATCACGTTAACCATTACACCACAAAGGCGGTCAATGATAAGAAGAAGAAGAAGAAGAAGAAAATATTATTGGCTTTACGTCCCACTAACTACTTTTACGGATTTCTGAGACGACGAGGTACCGGAATTTAGTCCCGCAGAAGTTCTTTTACGTGCCAGTAAATCTATCAGCATGAGGCCGACGTATTGGAGCACCCTCAAATACCACCGGACAGAGCCAGGGTAGAACCTGCCAAGTAGAGTCAGAAGGCCAGCGCCTCAATCGTCTGATCCGCTCAGCCCACCATATATTTTATTAGGTACAGTTTTTTTGATACAGCCAACATTAATGGAGACATTTGACATTTTCAGTTTGGTCCCCTTGATATTAAGCAAAGCAAGGAAAAGCAAAGTCACCTCCGTACAGGCCATGAAGGCCCTTGGAGGAGTGGAAGGTAAAGACTTCCACCATTGTAAACCTCGGCACGTGATGGGGTAGAGTGGTGAGCTCTACGCCCGGCCGCCTTTGCCCCCCAGGAATTAACCTGGTATTCATTTTTTGTGTAGGCTGAGTGAACCTCAGGGCATATGCACCTCCGGAAGTGGAAATCTCGTTTCTTAAATTTTACGACTTCGAACCCACGTCCTTCCAGCCGAACCGAGCACGCCTTTACCACCTCGGCCAGGCTGCCCCTCCCCTTGATATTACTATGTATTAAAAACGTTTACTAGAAACAGATTTTTCCAGTCCGTCCTGCCGTTTGCTTCATTTTTGTGTTATTCTCTCCGGAATCTCCTACTGGTGAATCATCAGGCAATGAGAGGTCTCTAAGCTCAATCATCTTTTAGTAATCCTGAGATCAAATAACTAAATGAGTAATAGCAGGCGAAGGCTTACCCTAGACCGCAATACATTCTGTACTTCGCGGGGTGCATACAGTTAAGGAGCAATATATTTACGTAAAGATATCGGTGAAGCTAAGAGCCTCCGTGACTCAAGCGGCAGCGCGCTGACCTGTCACCACTGGGTTCCGTGGTTCAAATCCCGGTCACTCCATGTGAGATTTGTGCTAGACAAAGCGGAGGTGAGACTGTTTTCTTCTCCAGATACTCCGGATTTCCCTGTCATCTTTCATTCCAGCAACACTCTCCACTATCACTGCACTTCATCTGTCAGTCATTAATCATTGCCCCAGAGGAGTGATACAGGCTTCGGCAGTCAGCACAATTTCTATCCTCGCCGCTAGATGGGGCTTTATTCATTCCATTCCTGACCCGGTCGAATGGCTAGAAACAGGCTGTGGATTTTCATTTTCATCGGCGAAGCTAAACGATTAGAAATGACAGCGACTATAGGCAAACCTGCTATTTTAACAAAACTTCGTACACATATGACTATACTACCTGGAGAAAAGTACTGTGTGGGTAAGACACCCCTAGCACCCCAACGGTTGGGGGGTTGGGAGGGAGTGACACGTAAACATTACAGAAAATGACCCATATTAGTGTCGATTGCATACTTTTTAGGGTCCCTGAGATGACGAATAAAGCTCCGGATGCCTTTTAAGTATTAATCAGCATTGTGGGGGTGAAAAGGGGTGAAACAAACTCCAAAAGGACCTAAATTATGGATATATGTGTGTTCCAGCAAAGCTCTCAACCAAACTTCCCACATATGTGGCTCACTATCTGGTGGGGGTAAGACACCCTTATCATCCCTACGGTTGGGGGTTGGGAGGGATTGGTATGCAAAAATCATCGAAAAAAACCAATATTAGTATCGAATCCATTCTTTCCGTGGTCGCTGTGAAGAATTATGACACTCTGGATGTCGTTTAAGTTCACGTTCAGCCGCCTCCATCGGCATGTTGGGCGGGAGTTGCAAAGGAGTGAAAAAGAAAATGTCCAGAATGATCGAGATTAGTGTTGACTCCACAGAGTTCGGGTTCGCTAGGCTGATTGGTGACTGTCTCAATGGCAGTTGAAATCCTGTACAGCATATCTATAGGGCGACGAGTAAATGCTGTACATTATAGTTTTCCCGTATTAGAAAGGCCACATATACTATCTCGAGAGAGTACAGATAAGGTCCATGAAGTGGATTAGTTTTGGATTCGTAGGAATGTCACTCTCTTCAAACAGGCATGAAAAATTTGTAAAAATTCTCGGAATACGATGGCAAGGCGCCGAAAATGTCCGGCTATATTGGGGTTGATTCCACTTCATGCTCTAAGCAGGCGAACAAGGCAGAAATGCACATTCCTTCTGCCCAAATGTAGGACGGTTGCATATGAACATTCTTGGTTCATGCAAGCCCTTAGGACCATAAATCAGCTGGAAGGTCACTCGACATTTTTAACCACCCTTCCACTGCAATCCGGAAAGCTTTTCTCAAGGGTGGAGCGTGATAATGTTGTAAATTATGTGAATTATTATGTGCACAGGCAGTGAAATCAGTAGTGAACACATTAGTTTCTTACAAACAGCTATTCTAGTGTATAAGTTTCATTTTAATACCAGTCACAGATAAGATACAGATCATTCACATATAAAATTTGCTTGCATATAGTATCACGCGTTGAAGGTGTGTGAGCCTAGCAATGGGTTCGTTTTTCTTAGGTTTGGACGGTGAGATGGCGCCAAAGCGGGATAAAGTGGCACGCTCTTACACAGCAGAAACGCTTAAAGAAGCGTTGCAGTTGGTGAAGGAAGAAGGATGGACAGTATACAAGGCCAGTAAAAGTTTTGGTATCCCGTGGAGTACACTTAAGGATTATGGCCAAAAATATTTGACGATCCAGGAAGCTCAAATCTTTCAAAAATTGGAAAGGCATTTGTTATGCCACCTGAACTTGATGTGAAGATAGTGAACTACATAACAACGATGCAGTCGTTAGGCTTCGGGCTTACAGTTAACCAAGTCAAACGCGTTGGGTATAGGGTTCCTGGAGGAAAGAGTTGGCTAGATTTTTGGTTGATCATGCTGGAGGGGAGCCAGTTCGCTATGATTTCAACAGACTTCTGGCTACAGCTTACCAAGACGCCTTTCAGGCCACCACTATCTGCAACAGCTTCGCAAAGACTGGGATATTCCCCTGCAACAAAGATGCTGTTTCCGATGATGCACTGGCTCCTTCCTTTGTAACGCAGGGACAGAGGCAGGAATTATCTGAAAAGTTGACGGCTACTCTAGAAAACATTTGGAGACTCCGAGCGTGCCAAACAGAGCGTAAAGAAAGAAGTGACACTTATGCGAAACCAAAACAAGCCAACAACGTCAGGAGTTGGCAAATCCATAAAGACAATAAATCAGTCTACGCCTAAAACCAGACCACAGAAAAATGATTATGATGGTTGTGGTGCGGGTGGTGGCTCCTATGTGGATGACGTCAAGAAGAAGAACGGAGCCGAGTGGATCGAGTGCCAGTTCTGTAATGTCCGGTACCATGTGAAGTGCCAGAAAGTGTTATATAATGTCTATTTTATGTGTGATGGGTGTCCGAAATCAGTTAGTGACTAGGAACAGCCATGCAGACTGAAAACAAGGGCAGAATTTTCGTTGTGCATATTTTTTATGGAATATATTTGACTTTTTTTATTTATATTTTGTATGATAGAAAGTTTCAATATGGCCAGTAAAAGATAACTGAAACTTATTCATATTAATTGAACACTTCCATTAAATTAAAAACTAGTTTCCATGATTAAAAAGTGTTCCTAATGGTAAGCAGCATACTATCGCGGAGTAACTTGAACACTATCGCGGAGTAACTTGAAAATTATCGCGGAGTAACTTGAACACTATCACGGAGTAACTTGAACACTATCACGGAGAAACTTCAATATCACGGAGTTACCTACTTCTACTACTAATATTTGTAAGTTACTTCCTAGAAATAACATGTCGATATTTGTAATATATATGTAAGAAATGCTTCGTAAGACATTCCTCTTTCACATGAAACAAATGAAAACGACCGTAGTCTAACGTTTCTGAATCCCTAATAAAGAAAGCTTAGTATCACGGAGTTACTTAACTTTATACTACCTATTCCCTAGAATAAGAATACATTTCATCTCTTCATGAATATTTTAAGTTAACTATTTATATTAAATTTTATTCCAGCTAGTAATGTTCCTATTCTGTTAATTCTCTAGAATATTGATCCGTTTCAGCTCTTCATGTATATTTTTACTCCCTAGCTGCCGGTTCCTTTATTGTATATCTATTATTGTATTCATTTCCTTGAATAATGATCAATTTAAGCTCTTGGTGTCTATTTGACATTAACTTTCTAGGCTAGTATTATATTCCAGCTAGGTATGCACTTATTCTTGTGCTGTTTTCCTGGATTAATGATGCTTTTTATCTCGTGTCTATTTTTTTTTACCGTAACTCCCACGACTAAGGTATCTTTCTAGTTCATTAATTTATTTATTCTTGTCACCTGGTAGGCAAAGCCCCACATGGCTGTAGTGCCATGGGGCATTATGTTAATTTCTTATAACAATATTCCAATTTATCTCTTAATATATGTTTTATCTTAAATCTCTATAATAATGATTAATTTAGGCTATTCATGTATAGTCTATTGCATGGTAACTCACAATATTCAGGTTTTCTCTAGCTCACAATATACCTATTATTATGGCTTTTCTGTAGAGTATTGATCCTTTTCAGATCTTAATGTATGGTATGTGTTCTCTAGATCAGTGTTCCTTTTAGATCCTAATGTATTCTTTCAGCATTAAGTTCCTACACTTACGTTCTCTTCTAGCTTTTAATCTCTTTGTAACTTAGACTGTTATTTCCTTTTCACTTCATTGCATTTGTACTGATAATAAAATTAATGTAAACTACGGTAAAATGTAAGCATGAAGGATAAAGAAACGACGAGCCCCACTTACACATTTGTACCTCTGTCTTCGCAAATAAACTGTCTACTATAAATTATTAATGAAGTCACTTCTTAAAATAAATGTATTGTGAAGTTCTACCTATTCAATAATCATAATGGTTATACTAATAATTATCTTAGACATCTAGCACATGTTTCGGCCTTTCAGTGGCCATCTTCAACTAATATCGGAATTATTTGATCACTTAAAAAGCGATACGTTACGGATAAAAATTACACCTTGAAAATACACATCGTCGCTTCACCGGTAAAACGTTGCAATCCACAAAACTCTTCCTATCGATTATTCTCCTTAAGACTGGTCACGCCTCCCAGCCACATATGGATATGCAGCCCATCAGAACAAATTTTGTTGTGTTCATTTTCCTATGCCCATGTGTGAAGGAAAATTAACCTTACTGTACCGTACTATACGAACGTATGCTTGCGTTACGTATTTACGCACTCCTATTGCATAGTGCATATTAGGTTCATTTTCGATTACTCGTCGGCATAGGAAAACGAACACAATGGACATTGTTCTGATGGGCTGCATATCCATATGTGGCTGGGAGGCGTGAAGGAGAATAATGGATAGGAAGAGCTTTGTGGATTGCAACGTTTTACCGGTGAAGTGACGACATTAAAATATCACACAAGTACACAATAAATGTGCCACTTTTATGACGTTGCGTGAAATATTTATTGGCTTAAAATGTCCTCTCTCTTTTTTTTTTTTTTTTTGCTATTTGCTTTACGTCACACTGACACAGATAGGTCTTATGGGGACGATGGGATAGGAAAGGCCTAGGAATGGGAAGGAAACGGCCGTGGCCTTAATTAAGGTTCAGCCCCAGCACTTGCCTGGTGTGAAAATGGGAAACCACGGAAAACCATCTTCAGGGCTGCCGATAGTGGGATTCGAATCCCCTATCTCCCGATTACTGGATACTGGCCGCACTTAAGCGACTGCAGCTATCGAGCTCGGTTTAAAATGTTCTAATACAGTCTTTAGTGAAATGTTGTTCATGTTCTAAACTGTTTAGATGCGGCATATGCTATGGTAGATGCCGGTCAAAAGGTGCTGGAAGCAGTTCAATTGCTTGAAATGCTGTCACTCATGTGTATAACAATATATTATATAATTTTGATTATATATCGACGGTTCGCGAACAATACCTCGTAACCCGCAATGTTTTTCCGGTCTACTGCATTATCATCCTTACGACTGATCACGCTTTCCAGCCACACATGGATATGCAGACCATTAGAACAACATTAGTTGTGTTCATTTTCCTGTGCTAATATGTACTAATATTATATTCTAGCAGTACAATGAGGTTCATTTTCCTTTATATATTGGCATAGGAAAATGGACGCAACGATCATTGTTCTGATGGACTGCACATCCATATGTGCCTGGGAGGCGTGACCTGTCTTAAGAAAAATAATGTACAGGAAGAGCATTGTCGCATACGAGGCATTGCTCGCGCACCATCGATATGGTACTTTGAATGTTTGTGTTCTACTAGTTGAAGTGGACGACTTAATCTGACAACCTCAACATTTTGGCAACTTATTTGCGAAGATGTTTACGTTTTCATTGACAATGAGAGAACTCCGATCCATTAGCTAACGACATGAACGCAGGAAGAGCAGCTGACTCCTAATAGTCATCATCATCATCTGTTTACCCTCCAGGTTCGGTTTTTCCCTCGGACATAGCGAGGGATCCCACCTCTACCGCCTCAAGGGCAGTGTCCTGGAGCTTCAGACTCTTGGTCGGGGATACAACTGGGAAGTATGACCAGTACCTCGCCCAGGCGGCCTCACCTGCTAGGCTGAACAGGGGCCCTTGTGGAGGGATGGGAAGATTGGAAGGGATAGGCAAGGAAGAGGAAAGGAAGCGGCCGTGGCCTTAAGTTAGGTACCATCCCGGCATTCGCCTGGAGGAGAAGTGGGAAACCACGGAAAACCACTTCCAGGATGGCTGAGGTGGGAATCGAACCCACCTCTACTCGGTTGACCTCCCGAGGCTGAGTGGACCCCGTTCCAGCCCTCGTACCACTTTTCAAATTTCGTGGCAGAGCCGGGAATCGAACCCGGGCCTCCGGGGGTGGCAGCTAATCGCGCTAACCACTACACCACAGAGGGGGACGACTCCTAATAGTTTGTGCCGTAAATACCAGATGGGCGTCTCCGAAGACCTTAAAAAGTAGTTAGTGGGACGTAAAGCAAATAACATTATTAAATACTAGATGGTGATATGCGGAGTCAAGGCGCAAGCAAATCCACACCAATGTACTTGGCTGAGTATATTATCATGTTTACGCAACACAGTCGTACAGTTCGTTAGTCGTTCGCTATTCATGCACATTCCTAAGCAAGTTTTTATATTGGCCTACAGTATTTCTATCAGTACTGGTATAGTCAAAGGAGTATTTAGTTGTCATATGTCAAAATAAATCATTTTGTTTCCTACGCATAACCTAATGAAATGAGTATAATTAAAAGTATTTGATTAGCACAAGGCCTTTCTATACAAAATAACTTATTTCCTCACCATAATCTAATGCACTGATTAGAACGAGACATTAGGCAAAATAAAACTGTTAAAAGTGTAAATCTGTTTAGGCACACCCCAACTTCACTACTTGTAACTAAGAGCCGTGCAATCAGCTGCTAGGCTGTACCTTCTGCTCCTTTACCTTCCTGATCTGGAGCACTGCTCACTGAGTCGAATTGTATCCGCCCTTGTCCTAAACATTCATCAACAATACCATTACACAGATGGACTATTCTTGTTAATTGAAAATAAACTCTGTCTCTTCTGCTGCTACTCTTCTCCTCAAGATGGCATTGCTGTTGCACTTACAAAAACTAACCTGTCAACGACGGATACACAACAGGTATGAGCTGTCATTTGATTTTGAAGAAACATTACTGGGTGTTCCCAAACATATGAGAAGTACACGCCGAAACGACACAAGTCCCTGTCAACATATGCCCTACGGTTGATCGTTTGCGAGCTACGCTTGTTTTAGATATTAGCAAGGATGGAGGGGAAGAGGCCCGCCTCCCCATCCAGGGGAGGAATGAACACATTTTAGTAGTGAAATGCAGTGAAATGCAGTGAAATGAAACGGCGTATGACCTTTAGCGCCGGGAGTGTCCGAGGACATCGCCAGATGCAGGTCTTTTGATTTTTCTATTTACTACTTTAGTTTCCCTAAACTCAGATGTTCTTAGATTAAATTTCAAAATCAAAAGGGCAAATTTATGCATATATTGGTGTGAGTGAATCGGGAAAGTGATTAGCTGAGTGGCTTAGCTGCTAGCTTCCCACCCTGTAGGCTGCGGGTCGAATCCAGGTCGATCGAGGGTCGAACTTTACATTTCAAGTATAACGTGGTGTCAGGGAAAAGCACTCAGCCTTAAATTCCCGGCCAAAACGAAAGTGGTCCGAGCGAGTTGGCTGTGCACTTAGAGGCACGCAGCTACGAGCTTGCATTCGGGAGATAGTGGGTTCAAACCCCACTTTCGACAACCCTTAACATCGTTTCCCGTTTTTTTTTTTTTTTTTTTTTTTTACATCAGACAAATCGTGGGACTTTTCCTTAATTAAGACCACAGCTGCTTCCTTCCCAGCCCTTTCTCTTTCAATCGTCGTCATCGTCGATGCCTCGTAAAGCAAGCTATAAGAACAAAAATGAATCTGGATAGCTCCATTGACCCCAGAAATAATTCGAATACAGTGAAGGATTTTTTTCCGATCCCAATAAATTGGGATAAGGCAAGGAAGAAAAAGGTTGATGTGAAAAACTCTTGAGGGGAAGGTAAATATACTTGAGGAGAATGACGTAGCTAGTTACACATAGGCCTACTTGTGGTTTTGCGGTCTGGAGTGACGCGCGAGTATTGAACTCCCGGAATATGCCTAGCTCAGCAGTTCACGGCCTGCTGACTATGATGACAAATTGAAATAATTAGGTTTCCTGTAACCAATGTCGTTGGCGAAACTAATAAAAGTAAGATTTTTTTTTTACAATTTGCTGTACGTCGCACCGACACCGCTCCCAAGTTGAGAACCATTGATTCCCATTTGAATTCCCTCTTAGACAGGCAGGGGATACCGTGGGTATTATTCTAGCCCCTCACCCACCCACCCACCACGCTCCTATTGTCAGGAATTCAGTTAAAATAGAGTAGTATGCAAATTGCGCCTTAGCAGTATTTAAACGGATTTATGTTCTAATTCTAGGGCTGATGGTGGTAACCCTCAGTCGTCTTAGCCAAGTAGTAGAAATGATAATGCCGAGTAATAAGGCTACAAGAATCCTCACGCTGACCACCTGTCAACCCCAATTTCTGGATGGGCAGTAGCCTCTTTCGCAGGCGCGAGGCCCTTAAAGGACCCACAAAGTCACAAATTATGTTCGAATTAAGTGAATAACGCAGTAATAACTTTGTACTGCTTTTCCCTCTGTGGATGGGTGCGGTAGAGTACATGCTATCCCCTACTCATTGCAGTAGGCTACTAAAAGGGAAGACCCAGAGGCTCCAAACTTAGGAACGTGGGAGGAAGCCACGTGGCCCTAACCGAGTCTAGTGTTCCTTCCACTAACTTGTGCCTGACGCCTCACCTTCACCTTTCATGTACGACCATCCTTGATCAACCCTTATTCTCTTCTGAGGTGGTAGTGGTGGTGGTGATTATTGTTTTAAGAGGAAGTACAGCTGGAACCATTCCCTATTAAGACTGATGTGAGGAAAATAATAGCCTCTGTGGCTCAGGTGGCAGCGCGCCGACCTCTCACCGCTGATTTCCGTGGTTCAAATCTCGGTCATTCCATGTGAAATTTGTGCTGAACAAAGCGGTGGCGGAACAGGTTTTCTTCCGGGTACGGCAGTTTCCCTGTTGTCTTTCATTCTTGCAACACTCTCCAGTATCATTTGATTTCATCTGCCGGTCATTAATCGTCACCCCAGAGGAGTGCGACAGGCTTCGGCAACCGGCACAATTCTTATCTTCATTTCATTCTTGATCTAGTCGAGTGACTGGAAACAGGCTATGGATTTTCATTTTTAAAGAGAAAAAATGGAAGGGATCCGACAATTTGAAAAATGAAAGTATCAGCCAATGAAAGACAAGGGCCACGAAGGGCATAAAAATGAAAGACTCCCTAGGCCTCGATACCTAAGACCGTCGGGGTCAGATAAATAACAGGATTTGACGAAGGGTGGTGGGATAGGATAGATGGGAGTGAAGCGCCTAGCACAAGTAAGTGGAAGTAATGCTAGGACTCAGCTGAGGGCCCCGTGTTTACTAACCCACACTCCTAAATTAAGAGACCTTGGGACCCCTTTTAGTCAACTTCTAAGACTGACAGGGGATGCCGTGTGTGTATTCTACTGCCCCCATCTACAGCAGGGCTGTTCTCTTCTGATACCGTAAGTATTAAGTTTGGGAGGCCCATGGAGTCATATATTCAGGCCCTTCGTGTCGCTTCCCCTTCCCTTTGCTGATACATTTCACTGTTCCCTCTGATTATTGACGGACACCCACCTCTATTTCCCTTACTACCACACCCTTTAATGCCAACTGCATCTGAACATGATCCAACAGATTTATTTATTTATTTATTTATTTATTTATTTATTTATTTATTTATTTATTTATTTATTACCGGGCAGGTTGGCCGTGCGGTTACGAGCGCGCAGCTGTGAGCTCGCATCCGGGAGATAATGGGTTCGAACCCCACTGCCGGCAGCCATGAAGATGGTTTTTCGTGGTTTCCCATTTTCACACCGGGCAAATGCTGGGGCTGTGCCCTAATTAAGGCCACGGCCGCTTCCTTCCGATTCCTAGACCTTTCCTGTCCCATCATCGCCATAAGACCTATCTGTGTCGGTGCGACGTAAAGCAAATAGCAAAGAAAGAAATATTTATTTATTTATTTATTTATTTATTTATTTATTTATTTATTTATTTATTTATTTATTTTAAAATTTGCTTTACGTCGCACCGACACAGATAGGTCTTATGGCGACGATGGGATAGGAAATGGCTAGGTATACGAAGGAACTGATAATAATGTCATTTGCTTTACGGCCCACTAACTACTTTTACGGTTTTCGGAGACGCCCAGGTGCCGGAATTTAGTCCCGCAGGAGTTCTTTTACGTGTCAGTAAATCTACCGACACGAGGTTGTCGTATTTGAGCACCTTCAAGTACCACCGGACTGAGCCAGGATCGAACCTGCCAAGTGGCCGTGGTCTTAATTAAGGTACAGCCCCAGCATTTGCCTAGTGTGAATATGGGGATTCATGGAAAACCATCTTCAGGGCGCCGACAGTGGAGTTCGAACTCATTACCTCCCGAATGCAAGCTGATAGCTACGCACCCAAACCGCGCAGCTACTTGCTCCGTCAACAACCTCTGATGCAGATCAGGTACTGTCCAACTCCGCCATGCAGTCAAACAAAATACTGTCACTGTGTTGCATATTCTACTATGTCGTCTGTATGAGAAAACATTAACTCTCTCCAGATGATTGCCCACCCCCTCATTACTTCTTACAAAATGAAGTCTTCTTTTCCCACACAATAGATCATTACTATGATCTCTTGTCTGTACGACGTCAGGCAGTGTCGTATACCTTACCCACAAACAATTTGCTTGTTAGACAAGATGATGATAGCCTTCGCATATCTCCATCACAACCTAGACTTCTCTTAGGTACGGTACGTGAAGAAGTCGCCGAAGGAATGTCACAGCAGTGACATGCTATCGACAATTATGCTCCTTACCATCTGCCGGTATTTAAATATTTTATTAAATGTTTGAAAGTATTTCTTAGCAGACAAATTAGGGGTACCCATCCTACGAAAAATGTAAGCAATATCCTCAATTGTGCCGAAAGTTGAAGGGCTAAAGGACCCGGAAAGGTTTAAACTTTTTTTTAAAAAATCGAAAATCACTTCCGGCCTAAAAGCAGTTCCAGAAGAACAGCCTAAAATCTCTTGTTTCATTTCTCGTCTTCTTTTTTATTCAAATCCTAGCCAAATTAACTTATTTACATAATTCTTTCAGTAACTTGTTCCTTGGTTCAACACCCTAAGGCGTTATATTTTTAATTTTTGAAAAATATCCACGCCGAATGTAGTTATAAGGGCTTAAGTGAAACTCTGCATTGACTCACATTATCGCTCGTAGTGGTAGAAAAAGGCAAACTGCTAATCTAATCGACCGGATAACGATGATTAAGAAAAGGATTGTAATTTTTAGGAATAAATCGGGAATATATTCGCGTACTTTATTATATTTCATTTACCTAAAATTCGTAGCTCATATGCCTAGTTGCTTGACTGAAGAGCTAGAACTGTGGATTATTACAACTCGTCTCTGACAGTATAAGTTCTGACCTTCTTGAATAAACGTTCGAGGCATAAACCAGTTTCGATGGAGGGGTAATGTGAAGCGAATAGAGGTGCACAGGTTACTTCGAAGAATAACGGACTTGGTCACGGAGGGTATGAGAAGTAAAAGAATACCAAGACGACGATGGTTAGACTCAGTTTCCAATGATTTAAAGATAAGAGATATGGAAATAAACGAGATCACAGAACTAGTTATAAATATAGGATTATGGAGGCCTTTACTAAATTCACTGAGACTTGCAGAGTGAACACTCAGATGCATACCAGTCTATAATGGAGATGTATGTGTGTAATATTAAGAAAGGATAATTGTCCCCCACTATCCCCAACTCTCCTGAATCCATGGGTATATGCCACACTGTGAAGTATAGTAATTATCTGAATTCAGAGGACAATCTGTGGGCTAATACGCTGAGGTTTCCCCCACTACTTCATTCTTTATAATATTATATCAGTTATGTACAACTGTCACAGCCTTTCTCTAATGCCTAGCTCGCTCTGTACCGTGTTTACGCCATATAAATCTAAAGGTGTACAGGACGTGGTGGTTGACTAACATCTCCAATAGATGTTGAAGTGCAATGTGATCACCGTGACGATATTCTCAGAACTATTGCTAAGTTTGGTGACCGGATACTTTGTCTCTCTTCTCAGACATCTCCTCGGTTGAACCCACGAGGCTGAGTGAAACCTGCTTCTGTCCTTAATCCAGAATCTAAACAGTTTTACTGGCCGTGAATCGAACCCGAAACCTATGGCTAAGAGGCAGGTACGCTACTCCCTAACTCTTGCTGAAAGAATAGATTAACATTTCTAAACCCAACACATATTACTTACAATGAAAAGCAGCTCGATTTGTTCTGGATGATTTCCGACAAAAGAGTAGCATTACAAAAATGTTGCCAAGTTTGGGCTGGGAAGACATGGGAGAAAGAAGATGAGTTGCTCGACTAAGTGGTATGTTCCGAGCTGTCAGTGGAGAGATGGCGTGGAATGACATTAGTCGACGAATAAGTTTGAGTGGTGTCTTTAGAAGTAGGAAAGATCGCAATGTGAAGATGAAGTTGGAATTCAATAGGAAAAACTGGGGCAAATATTCATTTGTAGAAAGGGGAGTTAGGGATTGAAATAGCTTGCCAAGGGAGATGTTCAATACATTTCCAATTTCTTTGCAAGTATTTTAAAAAAAGGGTAGAAAAACCTCAAATAGGGAATCTGCCATCTGGGTGACTGCTCTAAATGCAGATCAGTAGTGACTGATTGATACAAAGTACAAACGAATCCAATTTTCTCTGATAAGAACTGAACTCGTCCTTGTGTAGTGGCTAGTGTGATTAGCTGCCACCCCCGGAGTCCCGGATTAGATTCTCGGCTCTGCCACGAAATTTAAAAGTGGTACAGGGCTGGAACGGGGTTCACACAGCCTTGGGAGGTCAACTGAGTAGAGAGGCTTCGATTCCCTCCTCAGCCACCCTCGAAGTGGTTTTCCGTTTCTCACTTCTCCTCCAGGCAAATGTCGGGATGGTACCTAATTTAAGGCCATTGCCTTTTCCTTCCCTCTTTCTTCCTTATTGCTTCCATTCTCCCCAACCCCTTTCACAAAGTCGCTGTTCAGCATAGCATGTGAGGCTGCCTGGGCGGAGTACTGCTCCTCCTTTCCCGTGGAATCCTCAACGAAATGCCTCACGCTCCAGAACACTGCCCTTGACGCGGTAGAGGTGGGATCCCTCGTTGAGTCCAGAGGAAAACCAACCCTGAACGGCAAACGGACTAAATACATAAAATGACTGAAGTACAATAGGAATACTGTAAAGACCTCTTGCATAAATTGTGTGGCCCTGGCTGGGGAATGTCAGTGGATACGCTGCGAGTGTCAGCACTCGGTTTAGTTTATTCAGCAGCAGAACAATGTGCACCAGTGTGGATTAATAGCCCCCACACACGACAAGCAGACACGCAGCTGAATAAGACCATGTACCTCATTAGCAGGGCAATATGATCTACTCCCACAGACTGTCAGCCTATTCTCAGCCATATACCATCCCCCGATGCAAGGCGTGAGGGCGCCCTTCTCCGATTATGCAAAACCATCATCTTCCGATGACATACCGTTTGTGGAAGGATTTCTTTTTAAAAATTGGCATTGCGTCACACCGACACATATAGGTCTTACGGCGACGGTGGTAGAGAAAAGGGATAGGAACGGGAAAGGAAGTAGCCGTGGCACTAATTAAGGTACAACTCCTACATTTGCCTGGTATGAAGTTGGGGAAACACGGAAAAACATATTCACGGCTACCGACAGTGGGGTTCGAACCCACTATTTCCCGAATACAAGCTCACAGCTTCTCGCCCCTAACCGCACGGCTAACTCGCTCGGTGGAGGGAAATATTGAGATGAAGCTATTTCCACCACAAAAGCTCTCTTAGAAGACGAATTCAACATTCTCAGCTCATGGAATGAAGAATGGCTTCAACGTTTTCCTTCACAGTATCAATGCGCTACATCCTGGAGAAACCGCCTGTTTTAATCAGCCGCTAGCGATATGGACGACCCTCAACCGAATCCGGCCATTGAAAATGCGCTGACGCTCTGCGTAAATTAGGAAGAATACCCCTCATCAGTATGTGACTGAGGTGTTAAGAGTGGTGGTGGTGATTATTATTTATAGAGGAAGTAGAACTAGGTAACCATCTTCTATTAAGCATTAATCCGAGATAAAAACTTTGAAGGAGCCCGACACCTCGAAAAAATAAAGGTGTATGCCAAAGAATGACAAGGGCCAAGAATAGCGTGAAAATGAAAGACGGCCTCGTAAACCTGATACCGTCGGGGTCGAAAAAACATAAGATGACCAAGGGAGGGCGGATAGGAAAAAGGAAGGAGCCATACACAAGTATGTGGAAACAATGCCAGGGCTCAGCTAAGGGCCCACTGGCCGCCAACCCACGCTCCCATGTTAAGAGCCCCTGGGACCCTTTTACGGCAGACAGGTATACCGTGGGTGTAATTCTACCATGAAGGGAACAGTTCAACACAGTGAGTGAATGCAAAACCCAGGCACACCGTGCAGAAATTAAATAATTTTCTGACTGCGACAGCCAACACGGTAGATTACTTAAGTAGATGTCCATATACAGTTTTGTATTTTTAATGTACGTTCTTGTATTTGTACAGAGCTGCTTGGTTCACCTGAAAGGGTTCTATTCCCTGTTAGGAAGTCGAAAAATGTATTAAACGACATATTCACTTCTGGAGCGGCACATGAGGTTCGCTCAGCCTACACAAAAAATGAGTACCTGGTTAATTCGTGGAAGCAAAGGTGGCCGGGCAAAGATAATAATAATGTTATTGGTTTTACGACCGGCTAACTATATTTACGGTTTTCGGAGACGCAGATGTACAGGAATTGTGTCCCATAGGAGTTCTTGAACTTGTCAGTAAATCTATTGACACGAGAATGAGCACCCTCAAATATCACCGGAATGAGGCGAGATCAAACCCGCCAAGTTGAGCTCAGAACACCAGCGTTTTACCACCTGAGCTACCCAGCCCGGCACCCTATCCCGAGGTTAAGAATAGTGGAAGCCTTTACGTTCCGCTTCTTCAAGGGCCTCTATGGTCTGCACGGAGATGGATTGCTTCCTTTTTGTTTGTGTTTGTAGACGAAACTGGAGACCCCAGTGATTCTGTGACTGGTGTTATCTTTAGTATGGTATAAAACGATCATACGCTTAATAAATAAATAAATAAATAAATAAATAAATAAATAAATAAATAAATAAATAAATAAATAAATAAATAAATAAATAAATAAATAAATAAATAAATAAATAAATAATCCATACACCGCTTTTCTCACATCTATGGGTCGCGAAATGTGTAGCACGTGTGGATTTAGCCCCGGTTTACGGCAGGATGCTCTTCCTGACGCCAACTCTTTGTGGAGGGCTGTAATCACCATTGAGTGTTTTTGAGGTGGTTGGTAGTGTAGTGTGTTGTCTGAATATGAAGAGGAGTGTTGGACAACCGCAAATACCCAGTCCCAGGGCCAAAGGAATAATGAAACTGGATTAAAATCTCCGTTGAGGTCTCAACGCTGACCATTCAGCCAAGGAGTCGGAAAACATATTATTATTATTATTATTATTATTATTATTATTATTATTATTATTATTATTATTATTATTATGTCCGTCTCTGTGGTGTAGTGGTTAGTGTGATTAGATGGCACCCCCGGAGGCCTGGGTTCGATTCCCGGCTCTGCCACTAAATTTGAATAGTGGTACGAGGACTGGATGGGGTCCACTCAGCCTCGGGAGGTCAACTGAGTGGAGGGGTGTTCGATTCCCACCTCAGCCATTCTCGAAGTTGTTTTCCGTGGTTTGCCACTTCTCTTCCAAGCAAATGCCGGGATGGTACCTAACTTAAGGCCACGGGTGTTTCCTTCCCTCATCCTTGCCTACCCCTTCCAATCTTCCCATCCCACGACAACGCCCCTGTTCAGCATAGCAAGCGAGGCCGCCTGGGCGAGGTACTAATCCTCCTCCCCTGTTGTATCTCCCGACAAAAAGTCTCACGCTCCAGGAGACTGCCCTTGAGGCGGTAGAGGCGGGTTCCCTCGCTGAGCCCGAGGGAAGAACCAACCCTGGAGGGTAAACAGATTAAGGAAGAAATAACAATAATAATAATAATAATAATAATAATAGTTCCTTCTGAAGTTTCTTACATTGCACAACTACTGTATATTTCCCCTCGTACATCATCAGAAAATAATTTCAGAAGACGGTAATAGAAGACACTTTGATCAAATTATCTTACTTATTTCTGGGGTCGCTGAAGTTTGTCTGGTTCTCGATAGGAATCGGAAGACGACTGCTGTGGACTTAATAATTGAAACCACTGAAAACCATGTCCAGGACTGCTGATGGTAGGGTTTGAACTCAATATCTACCGCATGGAAGCTACAGCTACACGACCCATACGGCGTAGCCAATTCGTTGAGTCATTTGAGATTTTGCAGGGTATTTGCCGCCAGATGGTCTTTCTGACAGTAGTGGTTTTTCGTGGGAGCTGAACCTCGGAACCTCGGGCGTCTGTGTGGAGAGCCAGCCCATGGTACACAAAAGAACATGGATATGAATTAAGCACAAGCAAATTGAGAGTACTGTCGGATATGTCTGTTTTAATAATCGTTTAAAG